>NW_024869058.1:276548-371432 GCF_013358625.1 Macadamia integrifolia
AAAAAAAAAAAAAAAAAAAAAAAAAAAAAAAAAAAAAAAAAAAAAAAAAAAAAAAAAAAAAAAAAGATCAATGAGGAGACATTAAGCTATATGAAATAGATCATCCATTAGCTCCAGTGTCAGATGGTTCAGGTTCCTCGTACGTCTACTCAAGCCTCTCCATTTCAAGCTCAAAGTCTACTATAGGTAAGTCACCAAGATTGTCTAAATCAATAGGCCTTGAATCTTTATGTAGTTGACTTTCATAGTTCTCCCTCATCATAGAGTTCATCCTGATGTACACCAAATCCTCTAGCATCTCTGGGGTTAATCTATTTCTTTTCTTTGTTTGTGCTGCATCCCAAGCACTCCAATTACGCTCACAAGAAGAGGAACTACAAGACTGACTCAAGATTCTACAAGCAATATTTTGAAGCACAGGAAATGCACTACCAACAAATTGCCACCAAATCCTTACAAATCAGCATAAGTAAACAAATATAAGAATGCTATATTTAATTAAAAAAAATACAATAATACTTACTTGGATGGTTAGTTTTCATCATTGTCTGCTCTGTCATATTGAACAACAATGGACTTTTCATGCGATAATCAATGACTTCTTGCATGAATTGCTCACGATCTTCTAAAGGAACCATGATGTCCATAATAAATTCTTATGCATTCATAAATTTAGTTCCATCAATATCAAGTCGACCACCAAACATAATAGAAGGATTCAAAAGTGCACCAAAGAGATGAACATGATGAATAATGTTCTTCTCTAACCTAAATTGAAACAAATCCATTATGGCTAAGTACTTCCCTCCATCCTTCTCCACAAATTTCTTCAATGTTTCTTTTTCCCTTTATGTTACTTCATATAAGTAACCTGCACTAGAACCATCTGAATCAACAAGGCGAAGAATACGAATAAGTGGTTCCATGAAAGCAACAACTTCCTTTGTCCCTCTCCCAAAATGTATCTGATTGAATTATTAAAATTGTACAACATTGTTTGGTCCAACATTTTCAATGACGTCAGAAATTTCATTGAAAAGAAATGTTGAAGTTAATCTATTTATACCGCACTCAATACATTTCAAAAACACAGCACCCCCAGGAGAGTAAGCAATCACATTAATCCACGACCTCTTCTTTATGTCAATCCAAGAATCAGACATAATTGTGCAACCTGTGATACCCCATGTCGCCTTTATATTGCTAACATATTGTATGATTTCTGCTTTTTTTCTAGGAATCAAACTAGTCCAAAGATTGCTATAACTAGGTACAACATAACTTGTACCATATGCACATGCACCCCTTAGCATCTCAATACAAGAATTTGTCTGAATAACATTGAAGGAAATGTTATTATTGACAAAAAAATCAGTTACCAACATGTCCAATGATTTCTTGTCTTGCTTAGCAACCATCTCTACCATTGTAGGTTGATGTGTACCCCTAACCTGAGGCATAGAAGGTGTGCTACTTGTGGAACCCATTCCACTTTCAAGAGAATCACTCTTTCTTTTCTTAGCAGATCTACTCAAATTAAATTATGCCAGGGCATTAGCTTGAATGTGCTCAGGAACTTGAGTGCAAATTTGAACATCATGTCCATATTGACATGCTAAATGAGCCTTCACTCGTGAAACACTCCCAGAATAATTAAGTCCACAATAGTTACATGTGAAATGGCCCAAACCACGTTGCTCTACATGTTCCCAAAATTTATCCTTAGGTCTCACCATTTTGCTTAAACTCAGGTAGCTCAACTTTGAAATACCTACATAATATATTAAAACATCCTTTCCAATCTCAACAAATAGAATAATTAATGTATTACGAATGAACGATGAGTAAATTCCTTTCGGAAAAAATTAAATCATAGATTAGTAAATGAAAAGAAAAAGGGATGTAAAATGCCAACATTTCAATCTGTTGGGTTCAAAACTATAGTGTCATGAAAGTACGTCAGAAGCATCAAAATTATACCAAAGAAATACAAATAGAATAAATGTGTCGTTTTCATATCGACTGTTGATAGTTTTGAAACATCAATCAAAATCATGGTGCAAGGAATGTAGCTTAGTCCAACAATGTGAAAAGTTTGTATTGTATTCAAGTTCATAATTATATAGATGCAACAAGCAAAAGGCAACATGATTGATATGGCAAGTACCCAGGTGAGTTCAGTAATATGGTGGTTCAAATACATATATGCATGGGGTTTTTCTCCATGGTACAAAACCAACTTTCTAAATTTTCAATATTATAGCTGATAAGCTTACTCCCGCCCCTAAAAAAAAGTGATAACAAGTGTTATATGTACTTTGATGATATTTCTTACTGTTGTTAGGTTCATATTAATTATTCAACCTTCGAGAACCTCCACCCATAAATACCTATCATTATGCAAAATACGCCAACCTTGTCTAGCCAATAGAGCAAGATTAAAACAGCTCAACTCCTGAAAACCCAAACCCCCATCCCTTTTTACTTGTGCAGATCACATTCCTTCTGCCAGTATATGCCTCTATCCTTACTGTCCTTTCACAAAAAATGCGGAATAATTTTGTTCAAATCATATATGGTACTAGTAGGAAGAAAAAATAATGACATGGCATAACAAGAAGGGATACTTGTGCAACTGCTTTAGTGAGGACCTTCTTTCCCACTGCAAAAGGAAGAGTCTTTCTAGTCATCAATTTTAGATTGGACATGTTCAACGATAACAACGGAAAGGGTAAGATTAGAATATCCACATTCATTGGGGAGGCCAAAATACTTGCAATGGTTTAAGACAGTAACGAAACCAGTGGTAGATGACACCTCCATCCTAATGCTAGCAAGAGTATTAAGTCTAAACATAACACTAAATTTGTGAAAATTGAGTTCTTTCCCAGAAACAAGACAATAATCAGATAGTATTCTCATTAGGTCATCACTTTCTTGTTTACCCCTTTGGAGAAAAGCATGCAATCATCGGCAAACAAGAGGTGCAAGATGCAAGGTCCAGCCCTACTAGTCTTAAGTCTTAACACCATGGATGGGCCGGAACGATTCAGCATGAAGGAAATGGTAGGACAACACCTATTTACAAAGGATGAACAAATGGGGGTTAAGAAGGCATCCTTGTAGAAGTCCCCAGAAGGGGTAAAGCCACTAGAAAACACTTGGCTCATTAGAATCGCAAGCATAAGAAGTGGAAATTAAATAGGAAAAAAAAAAAAAACCCAGTCAATTCAGATATTCCCAGAGACAATCCCCACCAATACTGTATGAATCATTAACCTGAATTCCATCACAAACATATTATATTGTCTTAAGAACGAAGAAGCAACTCAAAAGTCAAAACCATCTCAATTCAGAAAAGATGGATACCAAACAAGAATTATAGTTTGAGAAAAGCAACAAGAACAGTAAAACGAAACATGGGAGCCAGAACTTTGGCATTTAAAACAGAAAGGGGATGAACTCCACTAATGTAAGATCGATCAAACCAATATCCAAAAAAGGAAGAACTGGAAAAGATATAAAAGAGATGCTACTACGACCTACTACTGCTACTGTCGATGCCCGACTTTCGACGACCTGCTCTTCTTATTTTCTCTGAGTTTTCTTCGATTGACCAACAGAGAAGAAGGGTTCAGAGGAAAACTCGAATCTAGGATTTCGGGTGACTGGGTGAGACTTGAGAGTCTCACCATGAGACCGTGAGACCGCGAGCCATGAGACCGTGAGCCGTGAGACCTCGACCATGATAAAATGCAAAATGCCTTAAGAAAACCTATTGTGAACTGTGAGACCGTGACCGTGAAAACCTATTGTGAACTGTCCTTATTCATGTTAAGAAAGATATTAACCTGAACAACATTGGGATGGGAAAGACGGGAAAGCAAGGCTACTTGAGAGTCTCACCATGAGAGTCTGAGACCGTGAGCCGTGAGACCGCGACTGTGAGACCGTGAGAGCAACACAGACACAGAGATGTGAATTTGAGAATTAGGGATTTGGGGAAGAAAACCAATTGAATGGTTTTGACATTTTCTTTAGTTTTGGGGGTTTTTTTTTTTAAATAGTATGACAAAATTCCTATTTTGCCCTTAAAAAATCATACCCGTTTTAAACGTGCGTTTAAAACACGTTTAAAACGTTTTATTCTGCTATTCTCGGTTTTTTCCGCATTGTATAGAGGCATAAGGCAAAACGCGTTTTAAACGGCAAAAAAACGCAACCGCGTTTTAAATGCGTTTTAACTAACAGTGAGGCAGACTAGGAAGAGGGATGGGGATACGGACACCCCTATCCCAGAAAACCTAACCAAGGAACCTTGGGAGGATAAATCTAAGAGGTGACATGTCACCCTTGGGAGCACTCTGAACCCCTACTCCACTTGAGGGTCTAGCAACATATGTGGTAGCGGTGCCCTGAGATGACACAACAACAGCAGATGTGGGAGGGATCCTCTCATGATGGTCCTGACAATTCAAATACATGAGTTACAATAGACAACAACAAAAAAAAAAAAAAAAAAAAAAAAATCCAAAACAAAAAGCATTCTACTTAACTTTTAGCCCTCCAGAGTGATTCGGAGGCAAACACCCTCCATAAACATGAACTCTCGGTATTGGCTCTAGGAATTTGATTCAGAGAAGTCTGAGGCAACATAGCCTATTCTCCCCTTGGTGATGCAATCCCGAGTTAGCATTTTGAGATTCAACATATGGTGCAGAGGAAGATATGGCACCAAGGAATATCCACCCACCTCCGAGTGGTGAGCCACTCGCTCAACTAAGTACCAAGGGAGTTCAGATGTCTCATGGAACAACAACCTCATTGAGTTGAGGTGGGTGCGTTCCCTAGATCCTAACCCACCAGCAGGGAATCCCAGGGGGACTAACTCACCTTTACAAGTCAAAATCAAACAAGATTAGAATATGTAACAGTACAAATACAAATGCATACAAGTAAAAAAACAAATAGGAGAGTAAATTATATCAAACCTAGGGAGCAATTTCATTAGCTCCCTAAGATAAAAGATTAAGTGCACAGGCTTGCGGCACTCACAGTTGCTCTCCAGCCACCTCCCGGGTGAGGGAAGAAGTCCTGGCTATCATCCTTGGGCGTGGGCTTTTGGAGATGCAAATACTCAAAGCACTAACTACAAGGCAAACATAGAAAAATTATTTCAAGACACAGAGACATATCAAGTCGATGCAAATACAATGAACAATCGAGAACTTACCTTTGGGATGTACCACACCCCAGTGATAGTGCCTACCCATAGTTAGGGCATCCATGCTCTTGAGGAGGTAGGCGTACCTCGTTGCTCCACGTTATACCTCTTCACTTCCTCGATCTCCTCTAAGTAGCCTAGAAGATTTAGGTTAATCAAGTTACTATTGTTGCTGAAGAGGGAGTTCGCCAACATGTACTTCACAAAACTCTATGCTAGCTGACATTCATCAAAGCCAGTGAAGAATCAATCACCTTATCTATTGGCTTCTCTCAGTGCTTGTGGAACAAGTTTAGCAACCGTGTTGCAATGTTAGGCCACTCCCCAATAACAGTTTTCATGTGGCTTATCTGTTTCATGAGATCCCATCCGCTCGGACAACCCACGATGGACATCCCCCTAAACCGTGTGCTTGTGCATAGACTGAAGTCAGATGGGGTGATGGTCATCTCCTTACAAATAAAAGCAGGTATGTGTATACGACCACCACCTCTCCATCATGATCTGGTGCAAATCGAGATCACAATTATGCACCTGCAACTACGAGAAGTCCTCGAAGCCCATGTCCTTGACATGGCCTTTGGACGGCTGGACATAGCTTGTTGTACCACTAAAGCACCTAGTCTACTGACCCATACTTCTTCATGTGTTCAACCTTCTGGAAGAGACATAGATAAGCAATGCAATTCAATACAATTCAATACTGAGCAACACAAAACAATACAAAACTATACAAAGCTGTGTAATTCAATATAAAAATAAAAAAATAAAAAAAATCAAGACAAAAAAAATGAAATCTAAGACCCATAATACATGGTTGTTGCTGCCGAAAATCCGTATGAGCTGATCCTGCACAAGCACAGACGGAAGAGGCCCGGAGCTTTGTCCGGGGTTAGTCCTCCGACGCTCAAGTTAGGGATCGGCCGCACAGTTTTTATTACAGGAGTAATGGTGTGGGTATTGATGCTTACCTTCTTCCTTCCTCTCAGGCCCTCTTATATAGCTCTTAGGGTTTAGGGTTTTCCTTTTCCTTGGAGGAGTCCTCCTCGGGCCCGCCTCCTTTCCTTTTAGAGTACTACTCGGATACGTCCTACCCCCTTCGTAGGGAATATTCTCTTCATGCGGTTAACGTGGTAGAGTCCTTGCAGCCTCTATCAAGTGGGTGACACGTGTCCAAGTGGGCAACGCGTGTCCTTACCCTACTGGGCAATCAATTTGGCCGTATCAGGAGCCCCCTTACTCCTGCCAGGAGACTCTTCTGTGGGAGTAATCAAATTTTTCGTCATCTTTTCTCTTTTCTTTCTCTATTATTTTTTATTTTTTTTTACGTCCATTCGGCCTTATTCCTTCGGCTTCGGCTTTAGTTCTGCTTGCGACCGAGACCTTCGATCAACCGATGTGAAGACATTGACCCAGCCCCTGACCGAGGTAATGACCTTTGGTCAGTTTGGCTCGGCCTTGGCCTGAGCTCCCAACCGAGGTAAGGACCTTCGGTCAGTTCGGCTTAGCTTTGCCTGAGCCCCATACCGAGGTGAGGACCTTCGGTCAGCACAACTCGGCCCTCGCCTGAGCCCCTTACCGAGGGGAGGACCTTTGGTCAGGTCCGTTCGGCCTTGGCCTGGACTCCCAACCGACGTAAGGACCTTCGGTCAGGTCTGTTCGGCCTGGGCCTGAACTCCCAACCGAGGTGAGGACCTTCGATCAGCTCGGCTCGGCCTTTTCCTGAGCCCCCGACAGAGGTGAGGACCTTCGGTCAGGTCCGTTCGGCCTTGGCCTGAACTCCCAATCGAGGTAAGGACCTTCGGTCAGGTCCGTTCCGCCTTGACTGAACTCCCAACCAAGGTAAGGACCTTCGGTCAGGTCCATTCGGCCTTGGTCTGAACTCCCAACCGAGGTAAGGACCTTCGGTCAGGTCTATTCGGCCTTGGCTTGAACTCCCGATCGAGGTGAGGACCTTCGGTCAGCTCGGCTCTGCCTTTGCCTGAGCCCCCGACCAAGGTGAGGACCTTCGATCAGGTCCGTTCGGCCTTGGCCTGGACTCCCAACCGAGGTAAGGACCTTCGGTCAGATCCGTTCAGCCTTGGCCGAACTCCCAACCAAGGTAAGGACCTTCGGTCAGGTCCGTTCAGCCTTTGCCGAACTCCCAACCGAGGTAAGGACCTTCGATCAGGTCTGTTCGGCCTCGGCCTGAACTCCCAACCGAGGTAAGGACCTTCGATCAGGTCCATTCGGCCTTGGCCTAAACTCCCAACCGAGGTAAGGACCTTCAGTTAGGTCCGTTCGGCCTTGGTCTAAACTCCCAACAGAGGTAAGGACCTTCGATCACGTTCATTTGGCCTTGGCTGAACTCCCAATCGAGGTAAGGACCTTCGGTCAGGTCTGTTCGACCTTGGCCTGAACTCCCAACCGAGGTAAGGACCTTTGGTCAGGTCCGTTCGGCCTTGGTCGAACTCCCAACTGAGGTAAGGACCTTCGGTCAACTCAGCTCGGCCTTTGCCTGAGCCCCAGATCAAGGTGAAGACCTTTGTTCAGGTCCATTCAGCCTTGGCCTAGACTCCCAACCGAGGTAAGGACCTTCGATCAGGTCCGTTCGGCCTTGGGCTGAACTCCCAACCGAGGTAAGGACCTTCGTTCAGGTCCGTTCAGCTTTGGCCGAACTCCCAACCGAGGTAAGGACCTTCGATTAGGTCCGTTCGGCCTAGGCCTGAACTCCCAACCGAGGTAAGGACCTTCGGTCAGGTGCATTCGGCCTTGGCCTGAACTCTCAACCGAGTTAAGGACCTTCGGTTTGATCCATTCGGCCTTGGCCTGAACTCCCAACCGAGGTAAGGACCTTCGATCAAGTTCGTTCGACCTTGGCCAAACTCTCAATCGAGGTAAGGACCTTCGGTCAAGTCCGTTCGGCCATGGCCTGAACTCCCAACTGAGGTAAGGACCTTCGGTCAGGTCCGTTCAGCCTTGGCCTGAACTCCCAACCAAGGTATGGACCTTCGGTTAGGTCCGTTCGGCCTGGGCCGAACTCCCAACTGAGGTAAGGACCTTCGATCAACTCAGCTCGGCCTTTTCCTGAGCCCCCGATCAAGTTGAAGACCTTTGTTTAGGTCCGTTCAGCCTTGGCCTAGACTCCCAACCGAGGTAAGGACCTTCGTTCGGGTTCGTTCGGCCTTGGCCTGAAGTCCCAACCGAGGTAAGGACCTTCGATCAGGTCCGTTCGGCCTTGGCCTGAACTCCTAACCGAGGTAAGGACCTTCGGTCAGGTCTGTTCGGCCTCAACTGAACTCCCAACTGAGGTAAGGACCTTCGGCCAGGTCCATTTAGCCTTGGCCTGAACTACCAACCGAGGTAAGGACCTTTGGTCAATTCTATTCTGCCTCTGCCTGAGCCCCCGACCGAGGTGAGGACCTTCAGTCATGTCCATTCGGCCTTGGCTTGAATTCCCAACCGAGGTGAGGACCTTCGATCAGGTCCGTTCGGCCTTGGCCCGAACTTCCAACTGAGGTAAGAACCTTCAGTCAAGCCCGTTCGGCCTTGGCTGAACTCCCAACCGAGGTAAGGACTTTCGGTCAGATCCATTCGACCTTGGCCTGAACTCCCAACCGAGGTAAGGACTTTCGGTCAGTTCGGCTTGGCTTTGCCTAAGCCCCATACCGAGGTGAGGACCTTCGGTCAGCTCAACTCGACCCTCGCTTGAGCTCCCGACCGAGGGGAGGACCTTTGGTCAGGTCCGTTCGGCCTTGGCCTGGACTCCCAACCGACGTAAGGACCTTCGGTCAGGTCTGCTCGGCCTGGGCCTGAACTCCCAATCGAGGTGAGGACCTTCGATCAAATCGGCTCGGGGTTTGCCTGAGCCCCCGACCGAGGTCAGGACCTTCGGTCAAGTCCGTTCGGCCTTGGCCTGAACTCCCAACCAAGGTAAGGACCTTCGATCAGGTCCGTTCGGCCTTGGCCGGAGCTTCCAATCGAGGTAAGAACCTGCAGTCAGGTTCGTTCCGCCATGGCTGAACTCCCAACCGAGGTAAGGACCTTCGGTCAGGTCCGTTTCGCCTTGGCCTGAACTCCCAACCGAGGTGAGGACCTTCGGTCAGCTCGGCTCGACCTTTGCCTGAGCCCCCAACCAAGATGAGGACCTTCGGTCAGGTTCGTTCGGCCTTGGCCTGGA
The DNA here is from genome assembly GCF_013358625.1 of Macadamia integrifolia. Classification (NCBI taxonomy): domain Eukaryota; kingdom Viridiplantae; phylum Streptophyta; class Magnoliopsida; order Proteales; family Proteaceae; genus Macadamia; species Macadamia integrifolia. The sequence continues at coordinate 285,932 of NW_024869058.1, forward strand.
CTCCCAACCGAGGTAAGGACCTTCGGTCAGGTCCGTTCCGCCTTGACTGAACTCCCAACAAGGGTAAAGACCTTCGGTCAGGTCCGTTCGGCCTTGGCCTGAATTCCCAACCGAGGTAAGGACCTTCGGTCAGGTCCATTCGGCCTTGGCCTGAACTCCCAAACGAGGTAAGGACCTTCGGTCAGGTCCATTCAGCCTTGGCTTGAACTCCCGATCGAGGTGAGGACCTTCGATCAGCTCGACTCGGCCTTTGCCTGAGCCCCCGACCAAGGTGAGGACCTTCGGTCAGGTCCATTTCGCCCTTGGCCTGGACTCCCAACCGAGGTAAGGACCTTCGGTCAAGTCCGTTCAGCCTTGGCCGAACTCCCAACCGAGGTAAGGACCTTCGATCAGGTCTGTTCGGCCTCGGCCTGAACTCCCAACCGAGATAAGGACCTTCGGTCAGGTCCATTTCGGCCTTGGCCTAAACTCCCAACCGAGGTAAGGACCTTCGGTTAGGTCCGTTCGGCCTTGGCCTGAACTCCCAACAGAGGTAAGGACCTTCGATCAAGTTCATTCGGCCTTGGCCGAACTCCCAATCAAGGTAAGGACCTTCGGTCAGGTCTGTTCGTCCTTGGCCTGAACTCCCAACTGAGGTAAGGACCTTCGGTCAGGTCCGTTCGGCCTTGGCCCGAACTCCCAACGAAGGTATGGACCTTCGGTCTGGTCCGTTCGGCCTTGGCCGAACTCCCAACTGTGGCAAGGACCTTCGGTCAACTCAGCTCGGCCTTTGCCTGAGCCCCCGATCAAGGTGAAGACCTTTGTTCAGGTCCGTTCAGCCTTGGCCTAGACTCCCAACCGAGGTAAGGATCTTTGATCAGGTCCGTTTTGCCTTGGCCTGAAGTCCCAACCGAGGTAAGGACCTTCGATCAGGTCCATTCGGCCTCGGCCTGAACTCCCAACCGAGGTAAGGACCTTCGGTCAGGTCCATTTGGCCTTGGCCTGAACTCCCAACCGAGGTAAGGACCTTCGGTTAGGTCCACTCGGCCTTGGCCTGAACTCCCAACCGAGGTAAGGACCTTCGATCAAGTTCGTTCGGCCTTGCCCAAACTCCCAATCGAGGTAAGGACCTTCGGTCAGGTCCGTTCGGCCTTGGCCTGAACTCCCAACCGAGGTAAGGACCTTCGGTCAGGTCCGTTCGGCCTTGTCCTGAACTCCCAACCAAGGTATGGACCTTCGGTCAGGTCCGTTCGGCCTTGGCCGAACTCCCAACTGAGGTAAGGACCTTCGATCAACTCAGCTCGGCCATTTCCTGAGCCCCCGATCAAGGTGAAGACCTTTGTTCAGGTCCGTTCAGCCTTGGCCTAGACTCCCAACCGAGGTAAGGACCTTTGATCTGGTCCGTTCGGCCTTGGCCTGATGTCCCCAACCGAGGTAAGGACCTTCGATCAGGTCCGTTCGGCCTTGGCCTGAACTCCTAACCGAGGTAAGGACCTTCGGTCAGGTTTGTTCGGCCTCAGCTGAACTCCCAACTGAGGTAAGGACCTTCGGCCAGGTCCATTCAGCCTTGGCCTGAACTACCAACCGAGGTAAGGACCTTCGGTCAGTTCTATTCGACCTTTTCCTAAGCCCCCGACCGAGGTGAGGAACTTCAGTCAGGTCCATTCGGCCTTGGCCTGAACTCCCAACCGAGGTGAGGACCTTCGATCAGGTCCGTTCGGCCTTGGCCCGAATTTCCAACTGAGGTAAGCACCTTCAGTCAAGTCCGTTCGGCCTTGGCTAAACTCCCAACCGAGGTGAGGACTTTCGGTCAGGTCCATTCGGCCTTGGCCTGAACTCCCAAGTGAGGTAAGGACCTTCAGTCAGGTCCATTCGGCCTTGGCCTGAACTCCCAACCGAGGTGAGGATCTTCGATCAGCTCGGCTCGGCCTTTGCCTGAGCCCCCGACCAAGGTGAGGACTTTCGGTCAGGTCCATTCGGCCTTGGCCTGGACTCCCAACCAAGGTAAGGACCTTCGGTCAGGTTCGTTCGGCGTTGGCTGAACTCCCAACCGAGGTAAGGACCTTCGGTCAGGTCCGTTCAGCCTTAGCCTGAACTCCCAACCGAGGTGAGGACCTTCGATCAGGTCCGTTCGGCCTTTGCAGAACTCCCAACCGAGGTAAGGACCTTCGGTCAGCTCAGCTCGGCCTTTGCCTGAGCCCCCGATGGAGGTGAGGACCTTTGTTCAGGTCCGTTTAACCTTGGCCTGGACTCGCAACCGAGGTAAGGACCTTCAGTTAGGTCCGTTCGGCCATGGCCTGAACTCCCAACTGAGGTAAGGACCTTCGGTCAGGTCCGTTCGGGCTTGGCCTGAACTCCCAACCAAGGTAAGGACCTTAAGTCAGTCCGTTCAGCCTCGGCCGAACTCCCAACTGAGGTAAGGACCTTCGATCAGGTCCGTTCGGCCTTGGCCTGAACTCCCAGCCGAGGTAAGGACCTTCGGTCAGGTCCATTCGGCCTTAGGCTGAACTCCCAACCGAGGTGAAAACTTTCGGTCAGCTCGTCTCGGTATTTTCCTGAGCCCCCGACCGAGGTAAGGACCTTCGGTCAGGTCCGTTCGGCCTTGGCTGAACTCCCAACCGAGGTAAGGACCTTCGATCAGATCCGTTCGGCCTTGGCCTGAATTTCCAACCTAGGTAAGGACCTTCGGTCAGGTCCGTTCTGCCAGGTCCGTTCGGCCTTGGCTTGGACTCCCAATTGAGGTAAGGACCTTCGGTCAGGTCTGTTCGGCCTTGGCCTGAACTCCCAACCAAGGTTAGGACCTTCGGTGAGGTCCGTTCGGCCTTGGCCGAACTCCCAACCGAGGTAAGGACCTTTGATCAGCTCAGCTCGACCTTTGCCTGAGCCCCCAATTGAGGTGAGGACCTTTGTTCAGGTCCATTCAGCCTTGGCCTGGACTCCCAACCGAGGTGAGGACCTTCGGTCAGGTCTGTTCGGCTTGGGCCTGAACTCCCAACCGAGGTGAGGACCTTCGGTCAGTTCCGATCGTCCTTGGCCTGAACTCCCAACCGAGGTAAGGACCTTCGATCAGGTCCGTTCGGCCTTAGCCTGAACTCCTAACCGAGGCAAGGGCCTTCGGTTAGGTCCGTTCGGCCTTGGACGAACTCCCAACCGAGGTAAGGTCCTTCGGTTAGGTCCGATCGGCCTTGGCCTGAACTCCCAACCGAGGTGAGGACCTTCGGTCAGGTCCGTTCGGCCTTGACCTGAACTCCCGATCGAGGTAAGGACCTTCGGTCAAGTCCGTTCAGCCTTGGCCGAACTCCCAACCGAGGTAAGGACCTTCGGTCAGGTCCGATCGACCTTGGCCTGAAGTCCCAACCGAGGTAAAGACCTTCAATCAGGTCTGTTCGAGCGCAAACCTCGAGGGTTGGTACTTGGTGATGTGGCGGCGCCATTAATGCTTGGCAGTTGTACCATTTTTCCTCCAGTTATTTAGTGTGGGGGTCCATTTGTGGGGCACTTTTCTTTTTCCCTCGGAGAGCCTTCCTTCAATCTCGGTGTTCCTTTCGGAGAGCTTACCCTCGGTCTCAGCTTTTCTTTAGTTTAGCAATACTCTGAAAGTAAGTTCCATGTCTTGTTCGTCGGGCTACAGTCCGTCGTTCTCCGAGAGGACAAGGTTTAACCGTAGGCGTCGGAGTCCAGGGGAGGTCCGAGGGATGTCCTCGGATTCCACTGATCTACCCTTTACCCATGACTCGTCGTCTGCGGCCTCATCGTCTGGGTCCGAGGATGGCTCAAACGGTGTAGGATTTAGGGAGAGGATGCTCGATTCCTGAGCCCAACGCCAAGAACCCTTAGTGGTGGAGGCTCTCCACATCGTATCCACCATGGATGAGCTAGAATTGGAGGAGCTGAGGGCCTCCTTCGGTATCTCGGATGCTTTCGAGCTCCGGCTGCCCAGACCATCCAACCGAACCAGCTATTGGAATTCCGAAGAGCTGTGCTTGTATAAGGAGGCGTTTAAGGCTGGCCTTCGGCTTCCCCTCCATATCTTCTTCGCCCGAGTGTTTCAACACTACGGGATTTATCCGACCCAGCTGACGTCGAACGGATGGCGGCAGGTGCTTAGCTTCGTCGTCCTTTTCTCAAGGCACCAAAAGCCTCTCTCCCTCCCTCTCTTCATCAACTGCTTCTTCCTTCAGGCCTATAAGGGGCTTTCGGGCTGGTACTACTTCTGCCCCCGGAAGGACCTTCGGCTGCTGAGTGGTTACCCGACGTCAATCCACGGGTGGAAGGAGAAGTTCTTCTTCGTGAGGTCGTCCGAGGGGGTGCCCTTCGGCACCGTCTGGGATATCCCTGACCTGAGGGAGGTGAACTCTGCCCCTGCCCTTTTCGGGGCAGACGAGGAGTCGTTGGCGATGGCGAGGCGGCAAGAAACTTACACTCCAGTCGAGGCCGACTGCCTTAAGTTCGACGCCATCCTGTTCAGATTCAGGCTTAGCCCGGGTGAGTTAGGCCAGCCTAAGTTTATTTCCCTTGGGAGTCGGTGTTTCGCACTGACTCCCTTCCTTTTTTATGCAGTGCAAATCTCTAGGGCCGAGGCTAGGGCTGCCGCAGCGGCGAGGTAAACCCAAATAAGGGAGGCCAGGGTGCGGGATGCCCAGTAGCAACAGAGGCCAAAGAGGAAAGAGAAGAAGGGACCCTCCTTCGAGACTCCTAAGAAAAGGTCTAGAGGCGAGGGACCAAGCACCGAGGCAGTCCAGGCCCTCGCTGCTCCGGGCCATAACATGTCTGCCTGAGACTCCTCCCCGGTCGCGGACTTCAGAAGCTTAAGGTTGGGGAACGTGAGGGCCGAAGTTGGATTTGTCCCTTAGTGGTCGGTCAAGGAAGACGACACGTTGTCAGTCGGGTGTGTTACTCGTGAGCTGGTAATGAAGGGCAGTCTTCCCCGAGATGCCGTCAAAGCTCAACGACAAGGGACCGCGGCTATGATAACCAACGCCTGCATCTTCATGGCCGGGGTAAGCTTCGGTCCTCTAACCTTTGGTTATTTATCATCACAAGATTCTGACCATCGGTGTCTTATGTAGGCCCAAAACCAAATGGGTCAACTAGCGGTTCGGGCTGAAGCTATAGGCCGAGATCTCGAGGTTACCGAACAAGAGAAGTCGGTCCTGGAGAATGAGCTTTCGGTTCTCCTCGAGAAGGTGGAGAACCTAGAAACGAACCTCCTCCTCATGAGCTAGGAATGTGATCGGAAGCTTGCGGGGCTGAAGTTGTAGATGAAGGCAAGGGTTCAGGAGGCCGAGGCCCGAGGGGCCGAGAAGTATAGATCCTCCGAGGACTTTCAAGAAGAGATTAAACGTGCCATCGCCCCTAGGTTCACAATGGGTGCTACTGAGGTCCGAGACTGGGTCCTCGAGTGCTACCCAGGGGTCTCTTTCGAGGACAAAGGGCTCATCTTTGAAGAGGAGTGTATTGAGGCGGCCCCATCAGCCACCGAGGTTACCGATGCCGACGGCGGAGGCTGCAGTGAGGAAGGTGAGGTTCAACTGCAACGCGAGGTCCCTCCTACTCCCGATCATGATGGCTCTGATCAGGAGACCCGCCATATCGAGGATGAGGCCGTGAATCTGATGGACACCCCCTGAAGCCACCCTGGGTCTGGCTCAGCCTTTGAGCTCTTTTTGTTTTTGATATGAGCCTTCAGGCTTCTTCATGTACTCTCAGCCTTCGGGTCTTTTTTATGTAATCTCAGCCTTCGGGTCTTTTCACGTACTCTTGACCTTCGGGTCTTTTCATGTACTCTCGGCCTTCAGGTCTTTTTTAATGAATGTATTTCCCTTTGTATGCTTCGACTTCCACTTTTTCGTGTTCTTTTGGGTAAGGTGATCTTTAGCTCATAGGTAGGTGCAAGAAGGTCGAAACCCATTGTTGGCAGCCTAAGGATCTGCACGTCTACTTTAGCACGGCTCGGTCCCGCTCCCTCGGATTATCCGAGAGGTTTCGTGAGTCCGAGGGCTATGGATTTTTAAGGGATCTTGAACAAGTGTGGTTTTCACCAAGTGTTGTGTTCCCCCTCAGCTCCGGCCGAAGGGTCTTTTAAACTCTGGTATTGATCCGAAGATCCAGCCAAGGGAAGATCCTTTGACCGTTGTCACTCCCTACCAAATTGAGGACCTTCGGTCAGGTCCCCTCGGCTATTGGCCTGAGTTCCGAACCAAGACGAGGACCCTCGGTTAGGTTGGCTCGGCCCTTACCTGAGCCCCCGATCGAGGTGAGGACCTTTGGTCAGCTCCACTCGGCCTTTGCCTGAGCCCCATACCGAGGCGAGGACCTTTGATCAGCTTGGCTCGGTCTTTTCCTGACCCCGACCGAGGTGAGGGCCTTCGGCTGTATCCGTTCGGCAGAGTTAAGGTCACCAGATAGGAGAATTCCTCTCAATTGCTGTAAACCAGCTTTCGTATTTTTCATGAATAAGATCCTCCGGAGTTTGGGATGAGGAATTACAACTTAAAAGTGCATAGGAGCAAAAATTTAAAAAATTACAAAAACAAGTGTGCTTACTACTTCACTACTGATAGAATTTTCTTAAGTTCTCAGAGTTCCACGATCGGGGTACCGTTTCTCCCCCCGTAGTCTCCAGGTGATAGGACCTTGGTCGTATTACCCTTGAGACTCTATAGGGACCTTCCCAATTTGGAGCTAGCTTCCCTTGATGTCTTGGGTCTGATACTTTAGCCCTTCTGAGGACGAGGTGACCCATTCTGAACTCGTTCTTTCAAACTTTAGTGTTGTAGTGCCTCGCAACCCTCTGTTGGTAAGCGGCCATCCTTTCTTGCGAGGTGTCCTTGACTTCGGCCAAGAGGTCTAAATTTGCTCGGAGCCCTCCATCGTTTTCCTCTTCATTGTAGTACTGAATCCGATGGGTTACGGCCCCTATCTCCACTGGAAGTACAGCTTCAGTGCCGTAAGTTAAAATGAAGGGTGTTTCTCCGGTGGCCGATCTCTCAGTTGTGCGGTAGGCCCAGAGGATGTGGTGCAACTCGTCTGCCCATAGTCCTTTAGTGTCATCCAGTCTCTTCTTTAGTCCTTGAAGCAGTGTATGATTGGTTACCTCTGTCAGCCTGTTAGTCGGTGGATAACCGACAGAGGTTTTCCTGTGGTCAATGCTGAGGGCATCACAGAACAAGCCAAAGGTCGGGTTAGCGAACTGAGTTCCATTGTTCGTTACCATAACCTGAGGGATTCCAAATCGATAGACTACCACCCTCTGGAAGAAGTCCCTTACGTTCTTTTCGGTTATCGTCGCCAGTGCTTCGGCTTCTGCCCATTTCGTGAAGTAGTCTACCGCTATTATGACAAATTTCCTTTGTCTCGTGGCCAGGGGGAATGGGCCCAGGATGTCGATTCCCCACATGGAAAATGTTATTGGGCTCGATAGAGATGAGAGCTCGGTAGTGTGTAGCCTGGGAACAGGGGCGAACATCTGGCACTTGACGCACTTCTTGACTAATGATTCCGTATGCTTCCTCATTGTCGACCAGTACAGACCCTGCTTTAGCACTTTATGTGCCAAGGCCCGGGCTCCCAGGTGTTGGCCGCATATCCCTTCATGCACTTCTCGGAGTGCGTATTCGCCATCGGTGGGGTCCAGACACTTGAGGTACGACACGGTGAACCCTATTTTATACAGTGTCTTGTCCTTCAGAAGGAAGCATGCTGACCTCATTCGTACTTTCCTTGCCTCGTCCCTATTCTCTGGGAGCTTTCCTTCGTTGAGGTATTCGGTTATGGCATCCATCCAGCTATGGCCGTGTTCGTCTATAGGTAATACCTCTCGGGGTCTTTCGGTACGTGGCTGTGGTAGCACTTTAAAATACACCGATCGTCCGAGGTCAGTGAAGTCAAAGGTGGCCAATTACGATAGTGCGTTTGCACTAGCATTCTCTTCCCGTGGCACCTACCTTATCTCAAAATCCTTGAAGGCTGTTATTCTTTCTCGCACTGTCTTCAAGTACCCAGCCATCCTTTGTTCCTTTGCTTCATAGTCTCCATTCACCTGTCGTACCACGAGCTGTGAGTCGCTATGCACCACCAGCCCCTATACCATCAAATCCCGAGCCAGATTAATTCTGGCTATTAACGCTTCGTATTCTGCTTCATTGTTGGAGGCGTCGAAGTCGAACCGTAGGGCGTATTCTATCTTGAAACCCTTAGGGCTGACCAATATGATTCCTGTGCTGCTTCCTGCGCTGGTGGAAGCACCATCCACGTACGATGTCCAAGCCTTTTCTCCTCGGTGCTCGACAAACTCCTGGGGAGCGTCGTCTCAGCGATGAAGTCTACAAGGGCATGTGCTTTAATTGCGGTTCTCGATTTGTACTAGATGTCGAATTCTCCCAAATCTATGGCCCAGTTTACCAGGCAATCGAACATATTCGATCGCTGCAGTATCTTCTTCAGGGGATGGTTTGTGAGTACGCATACTGTATGTGATTGAAAATAGGGCCTCAGCTTTCTTGCCGCTGTCACCAGGGCATACGCCACTTTCTCCTTCTTTCTGTATCTTGTTTTGGCATCTAGCAGGGTTTGGCTGACATAGTATATTGGCCGTTGTTGCCTTCCTTCTTCCTTGGTCAGTACTGCGCTTACCGCCACTGCTGATACAACAAGGTACAACTACAAAGTATCATCGGTGTTTGGCTTCGTCAGCAGTAGGGGTGCGGCCAGGTACTCCTTCAGTTGTTCAAAGGACTTTTCGCACTCCTCCGTCCATTCAAACTTTTTGGTCCCCTTCAGTGCTTTGAAGAAGGGGAGGCACCTGTCAGCCGACCAAGACATGAATCGCCCGAGGGCGGTGACATGACCTGTTAGCTCCTGGACTTGCTTCATATTCTGGGGTGACCTCATATCCGGAATGGCTTGTATTTTCATCGGGTTGGCTTCAATTCCCATCTCCGAGACAATGAAGCAGAGGAACTTTCCCAAGGCTACTCCGAATGCACACTTTGCCGGGTTCAGCTTCATGTCGTACTGCCTCAGCACCTGGAACACCTCTTCTAAGTCTTGAATGTGTCATTCTGCCTTCAGGCTTTTTACGAGCATATCGTCCACGTACACCTCCATGGTTTTTTCGATCAACCCCTTGAAGATTTTATTCACCAACCTTTGATAGGTGGCCCCTGTGTTTTTTAACCCGAAGGGCATGACTTCATAGTAGTATAGTCCTCCCTCGGTCATGAAGGATGTTTTCGGGACATCAACCTCTGACATCTTGATCTGATTGTACCCCGAGTATGCATCCATGAAGCTCAGCGCCTCGTATCCTGCCGTGGCATCAATGAGGAGGTCTATCTTCGGCAAGGGGTATGCATCCTTCGGGCAGGCCTTGTTCAGGTCCGTGAAGTCGATGCAGATCCTCCACTTTCCATTTGCCTTTGGGACCATCACCACGTTGGATATCCACTCTGGGTATTAGATCTCGTGGATGAACTGGGCCTTCAGCATCTTCTCTACCTCTTCGTCTATTTTCTGCTGCCTTTTGGGGGTGAAAGTCCTCTTCTTCTGTTGCACCGGCTTCTTCGTCGGGTTAACATTCAGATGATGCTCTATTACCCCTCGGTCTATTCCAGATATGTCTGAAGCCGACCAGGTAAAGACGTCAGAGTTGTTTCAGAGGAATAAGACGAGTTTTTCTTGTTGTTGCCTTGGCATTGTAGCCCCGATCTGGAATTGCCAAGCGTTATCCCCCTCTTCGGCCTCAACTTGTATCAGATCCTCGGCCGGTTCCCCCCATTGATAACTGGCATCATCGCGCAGATCTTCTATTGGGAGCGCCTCGCCCACATTTTCTCTTCCCCACAAGGTAGTGGCGTCACCTTCAAGATGCCTCTTGATCACCTTGACATTCCCCGACACCGTTCTTGGTTGGGAATTTCATCTTAAGATGGGTGGTGGAGACGACAGCCTTTAGTAGGTTCAAACCAACCCTCCCTAGTATGGCGTTGTACGCCGAGGTAATGCCTACTACCAGGAAGTTGATCATGACTGTTACTTGGCGATCTCCAGTGCCGGCTCTTACTGGCAACTCAATCGATCCTTCCACTTTTACTAGGACGTCAGAAAATCCCTGCAACGGGTGTTCGACTTTCTTCAACTTTCCCTCGTCTAGGCCCATCTTCTGGAAAGCCTCAAGGAACAGGATATCAGCTGAACTACCATTATCCACTAAGATCCTCTTCACTCTACAATCCGCTATGGTCATGGTGACTACCAGGGCATCGTCGTGCGGAGTGTGCACCTCTTCCAGGTCGTCGTCTGAGAAGGAAATAACTGTCCTCGTCCTCGCCTTCTTGTTCGACCATTCAACCACATGTACGCTTCTCGCATAGGCTTTAGCTTTCCTGGCCGAGACTGAACTTTCTCCAGCGGCTAGGCCTCCACAGATTGTCGCTATAACCCTAGTTGGGCTCTTATTCTCATCCCGGAGGCGATGGTCAGCTTCCTCAGGTGTCCGGTCCCTTTACCGTTCCTGATTGCCTCTGTGGGCTGGCCCCCTTCTTTCATAGCGGCCTCTGCCATCTCTTCGACGGTTGTCCCTATGGTCATTACAGTCTTGGGCATCCTCCTTTTCGCAGTCCACGAATCGGCCTAGATATCCTCTTTGGATCATTCCTTCTATTTCCCCCTTGAGGTGCCAACAATCTTCGATGTCGTGGCCATGGTCCCTGTGGAAGTGGCAATATCTGTCCATATTGCGTCTCTCGAGGTGCCATCCCATCTTCCCTGGCCACTTCATGGCTCTGGCACCGGGTAGTCCTTTACCTGCATCAGTACCTCCGTTCGTCTCCAGTTCAGGGGTGCATTTTTTTTAAACTTCCTTAGTGGACTGGGTGCCCGACCGCGCTCAGACTTTCGTCTTTTGCCTTCTTCGGAGGGTTTGTCGTCGGCCTTTGAGATCCTTTTCCTTCCCGTCTTCCTTTCAGCTTCTTCATCGGCTTGGAGGGTTTCTTCCATCTGGATATACTTATCGCACCGAGCTCTCAGCTCGGCCAGGTTCCTCAGTGTATGCTTCGCCAAAGACCTTTTCAGCTCCTTATCCTTGATGCCTCCCAGTAGGGCTATGAACTCTTCTTTTGGGTCCAGGCCTCTGATCGTGATCTTCTCTTGTTGGAAGCGCTTCATGTAGTTTGGCAGTGATTCTCGTTCATGTTGCTTGACGTTGGTCAAGTTCAACGTAGTCTTCTAAAGGGGTTGGCTACTGGAGAATCCCTTCACAAAGAAGTAGCTTAAATCACTGAAGCTGTGGATCGACTTCATCGGCAGACGGTTGTACCATAGCCTTACCGCTCCTCTGAACGTCAATGGCAGGGTGCGACATATAATATTTTTCGAGACTCGATAGAACTTCATAGCGACCTTGAAGCCTTCCAGATGATCATAGGGTCCCCAGACTAGTCGTAAGTGTCATACTTTGGCAGGCGAAAGCCGATCGGGAGCGGGTCTCTCATGACTTCATCCGCTAGAGCCGTGTCATTAGTGAGGTCTGGCTCGTGAGCTCCCATCTGATTTTCTGCCACCTTCTTGATCTCATCTTTCAGGTCCAGGATCATCTACTTTAACCCCGAGTCCTCGTGCCTTTGTTCGTCTCCTTGGCGTGGTTCCTTATGTCGGTCTCCAGCGGCACGTCGCGTCCTTCCCCTGGGTGCGGGACTTTCCCTTATTGCTTGGTTTCAAAAACTATGACCGGACCTTATCGATCCTATACTGCTCCGGTCTTCATCTCGAGCTCTCTTGGGCTGGATATGGTGGCCTAGCGGTGCTTCGTCGGTCTTCTGGGAGACAGCTTTGGAGACCTCCTTCATTGCCTCGGCCATTTGGTCATATTTGTCCTGGAGGGCTTAGAACTGCTCCCTCATCACATATTCCTGCGCTCCAGGAGGGGGCGGAGGATTACTATCTCCGCGCACCGAATATCCGACCAAACACTTGTACCTCACAGAACCTTCTCGATCATTGTTCCCCCTTTCTCATCCAATTTTCGACGAGGGAGGGAGCCCTCCTGAAGGTTCCTCCTCCCCCACGTTCATGTTCGATGCTGCTCTCGTCTTCTTACAATTGTGGGTTCTCCCCACCATTTCTGTCGTTCCCACAGACGGTGCCAATCTGTTGCTACCACAAATCCGTATGAGTTGATCCTACACAAGCACAGACGGCAGAGGCCCGGAGCTTCGTCTAGGGTTAGTCCTCCGATGCTCAAGTTAGGGATCGGCCGCACAGTTTTTGTTATAGGAGTAATGGTGTGGGTATTGATGCTTACCTTCTTCCTTCCTCTCGGGCCCTCTTATATAGCTCTTAGGGTTTAGGGTTTCCCTTTTCCTTGGAGGAGTCCTCCTCGGGCCTGCCTCCTTTCCTTTTAAAGTCCTACTCGGATACGTCCTACCCCCTTCGTGGAGAATATTCTCTTCACGTGGTTGACGCGGTAGAGTCCTTGCAGCCTCTATCAGGTGGGTGACACGTGTCCGGGTGGGCGACGAGTGTCCTGACCCTACTGGGCAATCAATTTGGCCGTATCAATGGTGATAGCAGTTTTTTTCAAAATCCTCTATGGCATTCTATTAAGCACAAACCATAAGTCTTAAACATAGGGTTCTGCAGAAAAGAAAAGTTGAAGAAGCAAAACACTTACCACATTGGGTGTCTAGAGTCTATTACGGATATGGGAAGCTATGTTCTATAAGTTCTTCCCCATGTACTACCGAGCATGCTTGTCATGCTAATATTCATCATTGCTTCAACGGTCCTCACCAAACAAGCCCACCATGTCCTTGGAGCTCTGTCGGGAAGCTGATTGCGCTTCTAGTGTTGCCTCTTGTACAACAGGTTGTGCCTCTGGAATGGTAATGGAACCTCCACGTGGCCTAAGCCTCCTAGTAGGACGGGGAACCTCAACCATCGGTTGCTTGCCTTTGTTTTTACATGGCATCATTCACACACACTCACAATGAAAGCTAGGGTTTCTAGACTTACATATGATGAAGACAAGAATGAAGAAGAGGAGAGGCGGATGAGTTCTCGAAAGGACCCCAAACTTCTTTTATGCTTTCATTTGTCAAATATGGCTCTAATCCTCTTGGATTTTATACTCCAAGTACCCCAATCAATAGAGAATCGTACTCCTAAGGTGGAAAGAGAAAAACACCAAAGGAGCAAAGGAAATCTTCCTCAATATATTTTAATCCAAGAGAATCTCAAAAATTCTCAAGCAAAGAGGCAATAGCTTACTCTCTAGAGCGATAACAACCAAGATGAGAGGGAAAAAATGAGGATTAAACCCTCTTGGCCCTTCTTAAACACACACGAAAGGTCAAAGTTCAGCTATAGAAACGGCACAATTTGTGCCCTGTCAAACAACCCATACAACTTGGCCTATGTCAGTTGAAGCCTGAATGAAGCCAGCCAATTACAATAAATAAATAAATAAATAAAAGAAAGAGAGAAAATGAAAATGAAAAGTGGATGGACACCTCCCATACTCCCTAGCGGGCCCCATGACATGGAAAAAATTAGACAATCCATTCCCTAAGTGGTTGGAGCATATCCTTGTACTCTCCATTGGTCAACAGTCAACACCTTCCCCAATGAATTACAGTTCAACCAAGAACTGAAAGAACTTGAAAATGGAATGCAATCCATATCCTTAGTGAATCAATCACAATCCCTATACTCAGATGGGTGCACCAAGCAATAATCAAGTTCAATCCTCAATGAAGATAACGATGAGACATCAATTACCATTCAAGCAGCCCAAGCAACGACAACGTAAGCATACAAATCCTATATTTAAGCACGAAACTGAAGGCTTCATATAGGTACACCCCTTTATAGTTACAAAAACCTGGGGTTCCATAGTCGATATGACTGTCGATGGGAAAAATTTTAAACAAAACCTAGGGTTTCATAGCCAATATGGTTGCCGACGAGAATTTTCAAATTTTTTTACAAATCCTAAGATTTCGAGGCCAATACGACTACCATTAGGGATTTTTTGATGTTTTTATCCCCTAGATTTCTTGGTTTTCAATAACACCTCATATGTTTTAAATCCACTTCGTTTTTATTTCAATGACGTTTTATCGATACAACGTTGTTTTTGAGATTTTACCATGTTTTACAATCAGTACCCATGAGCTTAGTACCAAAAGGTTTTGCTCAGCCGACGAAGTGTCCTGTCTGAGAATCACTTGTCTTACTTACAATCGTTTCATAGCCTCAGTCAAAGAGGGGCATTCTGTAGGCGCCACATTTATTTACCCCTAGAAAGGCTATGCAATAATGAGTTGGGAACCCCCTAAGATACGGAGGGACCATGTATTTATGGTCGATATCTTTTCTCAAACCTAGGCAGTGTACTTTTTCTTCCATACTGGCATATGATGGTAAATAAAATGAACAAAAATTTTTTAAAAATGACTAATGGCTTGGACATGCTTAGAATTGACCAAGACCACCCAATAGACCATAGATCGGTCTCAAATTGAGTCAAAAATCTAATTGGGCCAGACCCTCTGAGTTAACTCGAGCCAGAGTTGTGCTAACTCAGGACGATGCTAGATGCCCTCTGGCTGACGCCATTTGCATTCGGGCTGACATCGGCCAATTGTTAAGTATGTTAGCCAATTTACAAATTGTATCGGGTTCTACAATTTATAGGGATTTGATCAACTTTTAGCCATATATTGTCCAAATCTTGTACTTGAGACATATATCTAGACACACATTAAGATTCCTAGGACACCTAGAAAACTCTAGAAACATATTTGACAAATGTCTTAATTACCTACACCCTATGAAGATATACCTCTTCCCATAGATAGACCCAAATCTCTATCCAAGTAAGGAAGGAGATCACACCCTCATTTGGAAGCTTTTCACACTACCTTCTGTAGACACCTAATTTTGTCCCGCCCCCCACCCACCCACCCACCCACCCACCCAACAATGATGATTTACGGACAAGACAAGGCTATTACGCTCTCTTTTGTGAAGAAATGCCAATACTGGTCAAACCCAGTCAACTTAGCCAACTCTAGTCAAACCTAGTCAACTCATCCAATTCTAGTCAAAACTAGTCAACTCAACCAATTCTGGTCAAACCCAATCAACATACCCAATTTTGGTCAAAACCAGTAAACTCAACCAATTCTGGTCAAAACCAATCAACTCACCCAATTCTGGTCGAAACTAGTAAAGTCAGCCAATTATGATCAAAACCAGTTAACTAGCCAATTCTAGTCAAACCTAGTCAATTTTCCAATTTTGGTCAAACCCAATCAACTCAGCCAATTTTGGCTAAACCTAGTTAAATTTGGTCAAACCAACTTAACTCAGATAAGTCTTGCTACCCTAACCCAAGTCATTTTGCATGAATGCATGGAATACAGTTAAGCTTAGGAAATGCCGGGGATCCAGCCCAATACTGTTGAATGATATAGGGAAATGACCACAAGGGGTCAATAACATATTCCATCATAAAATGAAGATCGTGCCAATCACGTGTTCGATCCTTGTATTCATTAAATAGTGTTCGAAATTGCGGATCCATCGATATCTCACATGAGAAAATCGAATGGCCGGATGTTTTGCAATGTGTCCCTAAAGTTTGAACCACATTGAACCAAGTTGACCGATTTAACCATTTTTAACCCAACCCAACCCAACCCATTTTTAAAACCAAGCCAAACTCATTTTAAACCTAAGCCTAATTATTCCAAATGGAGCCAACTTCAAATTAAAGTAGCCAAGCAAACTCAATTCAAATTTAACTAAAGTTAAGCTTAATTATTCCAAATGAAGCCAAATTCAAGTTAAAGTAACTCAGCCAAGCCTACTTCAAATTTAAAGTAAACCTAAGCCTAATTTTTCCAAATGAAGCTAAATCCAAATTAAAGTTAGCAAAGCTTTAGGAGTTAAGCTAAAGCCGAAAATGGCTTGAGCCAAAGCAAAGAGGGACCCTCCCACTGATCACATTAATGGTCATTTGGAAGTCTACGACATTTTGGCATGTCTAAGCTCAGACAAGCCGTCTAAGGGGGAATATTTTGGGAGTAGGCCAATTTGGCCGTATAGGCTTAAACAGTTAGTCTAAAGCTTATTTCCCTATTTGGCCCTCTAGGTTTTTTATAAACAGCAACCCCATTTCAACTCTTAACACACCAATTCACTACCCATTTCACCAACCTTCTCCCTCTCTTGATGAGTTACCTATGAGACAAAAACAGAGAAGAAAAAATGAGAGAATTGAGTGGAACCCCAGTTTAAAAAATCCAACCCCTCCCTCTGTAATAAAAACCCCCTCTGTCGAATCCAAATCCCTTGTCTCAAAGCCAGTCCTTGAGTTTTGTTGGTGTTCTTAAAGTAACGAAAGTACTTCGAAGGCAGTGGTGTGAATGCCGTACCCCTCCTTTCCAAGAGACAGTATTGTAAGATTTTCAATTAGGTGGGCTAACATAGTCAAAGATTTGTTTTCAAAATCGGTTTAGTGGTGTTGACTAAAAATGGAGTAAGCAGAAAGAATCTAATATTATTGGTAAGTGATCTCTATGGAGATATTGGATTCTATTAGCACACCTTAATGGTATGAAATATTTATTACTATGTGTGGACCTAAGGTATTGTTTCTTTAATGGGGAGGAAACCCTAACTTTATTGCAGTGTTGGTCCCTACCCTCATCCCTATATATAGTCATCACTGACCCATTAAGTGAGGCTAATGACCTAAAGCAAAAGGAAAAGAGGGTAGACCAAACCAACATTGATCGTGTTGTACAAGGAGCATACAAGAAGACTTTGAGGAGTTCTTATTCTTCAGTCATGGATTCAGGTATGCCTAAAACGTGTTGTTTTTGTAGTGTTTGCCGTGCATACTTATCGATCTTTATGAATCGTTTCACATTTATTTTCTATCAATGGTATCAGAGCCTCGTTCATGAAAAATTGATCGGCTATACCACCAGTAATAAAAATCAATTTCTTCTCCTCGGGTCGTTTTGTTTTGAAGAAACGAGAAAAATAATATATTATATATTATTATTAAAAGACAAAAAACTTGCAAAGTTAAATAAAAAAAATTACTTTTTCCCTTGATTTGTCTTTTGGAGAACCGTACAAACTTTTTTTGTTTTTTTAATTGTTAACAAAAAGGTGAGTACGGTTTTGTTGTCTTTTTTTTTAAAAAAAAAATGTTTTACTTTTACAGATTGTTTCTCTTTTGAGAAACCGTGGTTCTCTTTTGAGAAACCGTGGTTCTCTTTTGAGAAATCATACAAAAAGATTATAATTTTTTTATTAAATAAAAAAATAAAATAAAAAGATGTCATGAGTTTTAATTGGTTGACTCATAACATAACCATAAAACATAATTATTTACAGACTTACCTTTTGTGACATTTGGTTTAGTCACTAGCACATTAAATATAATTTTGCCATTATTTATTTTACTGAGATGTGCAATTTTCTTGTGTAAAAGTAATGGTGCAAAGAGAATCATTCCCATCCTCCTGAGTTCTATTGCCTTCCTTATTTCATTGTTTTGAGTGTCAATTTCATAATCTAAACATTATTATGAGTGGATCTGAAGCTTAGGACAACTTTTGGGAATTTCAACCTTATTGTTTGAGTTCACATCTGCATAAATTGTTTATGTTATCCGCTTGTCTAGATGCTCAATCAGTAGATATTGCATATAGACACTGTTAATAAAGATCATACTTGGATTGCTTTTATTTAAATGATTAAAGGAGATTTGATCTTGAAAAGTCCTTAACTTCCTTGTACGATTTGTAAGGATAAAGTTTTTTTCTTATTCTTTCTGTGTATTCTATTTTCTTATTAAGTATTGAACCGATGGTAAGATGAATCAAACCGGTTCAAATTGGATAAACTAGTTTGAGATGGGCTAAGCAGATTGGGTCACTCGGTTGACTGGATAGTTTTGAACCTGACCTTGATCCTTGGTTCATGTTAAAAAAAAAAAAAAAGAAAAAAAAAAAAAAGGCAACCTCGGGCTTAGGCCCATTAACAGTTGTAAATCAATTAAAACCCATTAAAGGCTTTAATTTAAACCACTTTAAACATCAATTTAAGAGTTGTTTTAAGACCAAATTGAAATCTTTTTTTTTTTGCATTGGATTCATTGTTTTGGTCCATATTTATTGGTCTAATTTGTTCTATGATAATTTTGTCTATGACATGTTTATATGAAATTTTCTATTATATATGTATTTGATTATAGAACCAAGATGCTATTGATTAATGTGTTGAAAATTGACTATGTTATTGATATTGTGAAGGTTTTTATCATTTGAAATGATCTTATATGGTAATGGTCAATTTTCACATAATGTCTAATAAGTTTTTTTTTAGATTTAAAATAATTATATTGAGAGTCGCAAGGCGTTGTGAATAATAAAATACCATTAGTCTTCATGATGTCACTTTATCATGTACTTGGAATGTTATGGATAATTACTTAACTGGTCAAACCAGTGGGAGGATGTAATTATGTACTTTGAAATGTTGTTTATGGTTTGACCAGTGGATGTATGTTCAATATACTGGATTGAATTTAAACAAGAAAAATGAGACCTATATTTTGTGTTCCATAACTGTTTTGGAACAACTATAGTGTTTTGTTTTTATTCTATAGCAGCTTTAGAATTGTATTTCTGTTTATGTATGTTTTTGCATTGGTTTATCATTACCATGATATTAAAAAAAAATGTCATTTATGAATGACGTAAGTAGAAAATTAATATCACTTTGTGCTTGCATGCATATTTGGGACACTCGATGATGAATAAATATATTAGAATTAAATTGGGTGTAAGCTTCTGCACACCAAAGTGAAAGGGAACCATGAAAGGGTGATGTGGATTCCACCAAAGTGATATATCTTATTCTTTCATGATTTTCCCTAGGACAACATAGTAGATGAGATTTGCCTAAGGATAATGTCACCAAAGTTAAAAGAAAATGACAGTAACCTAAGGTTTCTAATCCCAAAGGTGAGGGGATCTCAAAAATTATTGTTATTTTCACAGTTAATGCAAGAAAATGAGAGGACCAATGTATTCCTGTCACCAAAGGATAAGGATACAGTTTCAGTTATAACTCTTGAGTGATATAGTGTCACACCCCGTTCACACCAAATCACACCAGTGACCGGGTTAACACCGGTTAACCCAAATCGGCTAGGATCATCTGCTACTGTATCCCACCATAGCATACACACAACTAATAAAAGCTTATCGGATCAGCGAAAGACTTGGTTTACTTGTGAATATTCCCATAATACTTGATACCCGAATTGTGATACAATAGTTATATACATGTGGGCCCGAAGGCATGATATTTACACAATAAAAGTACAATTCACATATCAAGTACAAAAAGGAAATCATCAAAATCAGAGTATACAGCTCGGCTCGGAGTCAGAACCTAGAGCTCAACTCGGTATCACAGGTTAAGCCCAGCTCGGCTTCACAAGGTAGAGCTCGGCTCGGCATCAAAAGTGGAGCTCAGCTCGGCATCAGAAATGGAGCTCAGCTCGGCATCAGAACTGCGGTCCCGCAACATAACTCTCGCACGAGCAATCAGTGCCGTGCTCTAACTCCTCAGGGGCCCACCAATCCTCTTCAGGGAACTCAACCGTGGGACCCGCCCTGTGCTCATCTGGTTGATGACCTGTAAAATCATCTAAAAAAAGGTGCACACGTGGGATGAGCTCACTAGCTCAGTAAGTGGAAAGATGGACCACACAACAGTCCACACAATAAATCACAATCATATGCACTATATGCTACGCAATACATTTTAAATCACATCCACCTAAGCAACATTACTAAGTCTTTGGTTTAGTGCTACTACAGCCACAGTGCGTGTATACTCAGGGTACGAGCCGCTAACTCCATCCCGCGATACGTCCATAGGACTGTCGGAGAAGGCCCACCGTGAGTACTTGGAAAAATAAAACATGCCATCCATCGGATCTCAACATAAAATAAATGACAGAAATTAAAGGTGCTGACTCCAGCAATTTTAAAGCAGTACGATTGACCCTCTTGAATATACCACTGGGGTTACCGACTGTCCTAATGACCAGCCGGGCGTAATGTCTAACCGCCACAGTGACCCGACAACCGCGACCACTGCTTCCCCCCAAATGGTAACCCAACACCTTGACCCCTGTTGGAAAGGGTCGTAACACGGGAATGTGATAATCCTAAACCGTATGCTCCTATATGACAATAGTACGATTGCATAGTGCCACCGCATCCCATACCACGGGCCACCAATGCACTCATTTCCAAGCCAACTATGGCATCTAGTCTATTAATGCATCATGCACAATGATGTCATCATTCACCACAGAAGCATATTATCACTTGGCATTTAGAAAATAAACACAACATCCATGCATAACCATGTGAGGATGACTAATCTACATAGTATTTTCATGATGGCATGACTAGACTAGATACAATTAAATGTATGACAAAAAATGCCTTGAAATAAGGCCAAACGTCCTCACCCCACTTACCTGTAGTGTACAAGGATTCCCGCTCGGTACGGGTGAGATCCAGTGCGAGAAGCGTAGGATTTGGTGAACCTAACATGAGTGAGCGGGGTTAGTATTTTACCATCTTGGAATCAAGATTAACACGATCCATTGACACGATCATGTTTAGAATCGTAAAAGAAGGTCATACGTCCGATTCGGGTCCAATTGGACGTAAAAATCACATTCGGAGCTTCTCGGGTGGGTCGGACAGCCCACCTGTCTGATCCACCAGTCAGACCCACCAGATGGCCCGCCAGTCTGGCCCACCGATTGGGCCAAGGGGTTTGATAAGACCGGCGGGCAGGGTGGCACGCCGGTTGGCCCGTCGGCCTGGCCCGTCGATTGTGCCCGAGGGCCCTACCCTCTCAGGCAGGTGCCCACAGGTGGGCCAGATGGCCCACCGGTCTGGCCCACCGGTCTTGGCAGAAAACCTGCTATTTCTTCCCAACTTCTCCCATTCTTTGGGGATTCAAATGGGGCTTTTCCAACCCATTCTTCACTCATTCAAGGTCTTATAGGATGGTTTTAACCTAGATCTAGGTTAGATTTAGGGAATGGGAAGCCATCTTACCTTCTTTGCTTAATAACACCTTCAAACCCTAAAATCACTTCAAATCCACAATGCTTCTCCGACCTTGTAAATACTTCTCCAAATCCTTCAAGATCAACACATAAATCATCTATTAAACCTTAGATTCATCATTTCAAGGGGGATTTACAATATCTCAAGAAACCCTACCCGAATCAAGGGTTTTACTTGGGTATGGTGAAAGTTTAAGGAACCCAAACTTTGCTCACCTCTAAATGTAGATTTAGTATTGAAGATCACCCTTCCGGTGTAGGAATGGGAAGATCAAGCCTCGGCGCCACTGAAATCCATCTCTTCTTCCTCTTCCTTCTCTTCTCTCTCTCCTCTTTACTCTTCTCACCAACGTACGAGTGTCATAAATGAGAGAAGAAAAGAAAGTATAAATGCTATATATATACTTCTTAATTAACTAAGTAATTCACATGGGTGGGTCACACAGGTGGGTGGATGCGCCCACCTGTCCGCCCACCTGAGGGCCAAAACTTGGGATTTTGACAGAATTCGACCCTTAGTGCGAATCTCACTCTTGACATACGATGTAATATACGTATGCACCTTAATATACGGCTACATACCTGTTTTATCCGTACATGGCCTTATGATAGGTGCATGTGCACGGCTTGGGTATTCCCGTCTCTTCTGGCACTGGCTCGGACTTGTCGAGCCAGCCCGTGTTTAAGGTCACCCTTGCCATCATAGTCCATAAGGAACCTGCTCTAATTCTCTCCGATTCGGGTCCTACATGGTTAAATCGGGTCAACCATGTAATCAGACCGGGTTTAAGAAGTAGGGTATTATATTTACCCCCCTTCTGAAAAATTTCATCCTCGAAATTGCGTACCTGGTTGATAAAAAAGATAAGGGTACTTGGCTTGCATTTCATCCTCTTTCTCCCAAGATGCTTCTTCAAGTGAATGATTAGCCCATCACACCTTTACATAGGAAATGGAGCGGTTACGAAGGGTCTTCACCTTTCTGTCCAAAATTTCAGCTGGCTGCTCTGTATAGGTCATGTCAGATTTAAGGTATTCTGGCTCCACGGGTAATATATGAAAGGGATCATGAACGTATCGCTTCAGCATGGATACATGAAATACGTTATGAACATCCTCGAGCCAAGGTGGCAGAGCAAGCATGTAGGCTACTGAGCCAACTCGGGCTAAGATCTCAAATGGTCCAATGTATCTTGGGTTCAACTTCCCCTTTCTGTGAAACCTTTGCAACCCTTTAGTAGGAGAGATCTTGAGAAATACCTTTTCTCCTGGCTGAAATTCAATGTCTTTTCTACAGGTGTCCGTATAGTTCTTTTGACGGGACTGAGCTGATTTAATCCGTTCTCGAATAATGTCGACTTTGTCACAAGTCATCTGTATCATCTCAGGTCCTAACATTCGACGTTCACCTACCTCATCCCAATACAAAGGAGTTCTGCACTTCCTGCCGTATAACGCCTCATACGGAGCCATCCTAATTGTAGCTTGGTAACTGTTGTTATAGGTAAACTCCATAAGGGGTATATATTCTTCCCAACTACCACACATTTCCATTGTACATGCCTTGAGCATGTCTTCTAATATCTGTATGGTTCGCTTCGACTGACCATCAGTATGTGGGTGGAAAGCAGTACTCAAATTCAACTGTGACCCCAAGGCACGCTGGAAGCTTTTCCAAAATCTAGAAGTGAACCTTGGGTCCCTATCTAATACAATGCTCACTGGCACTCCATGTAAGCGCACTATGTTGTCCATGTAAAGTTGTGCTAGTTTGGCCATAGAGAACTTGGTCTTGATGGGAATGAAATGAGCAGTCTTGGTAAGCCGATCAACGATCACCCATATCGTGTCCATCCCCTTAGGTATACATGGTAGTCCGGTGACGAAGTCCATTGTAATCCTTTCCCACTTCCATTCTGGTACTGGGAGGGGCTGAAGAGTACCATAAGGTCGATGCTCGCAGCTTTTACT
The DNA here is from genome assembly GCF_013358625.1 of Macadamia integrifolia. Classification (NCBI taxonomy): domain Eukaryota; kingdom Viridiplantae; phylum Streptophyta; class Magnoliopsida; order Proteales; family Proteaceae; genus Macadamia; species Macadamia integrifolia. Next base: position 309,066 of record NW_024869058.1, read on the forward strand.
TTTTGGCATGTGAGACAAGTCACCACATACAGAGCTATTGTGACTTTCATGCTTGGCCACTAGTAATTTTGTTTGAGGTCTTTTTACATCTTTGTACTTCCTGGGTGGAGTGAGTACTCGGAGCTATGTGGTTCTCGCACTATCTTGTTTTGTATATCCAAATCATCGGGTACACACAATCTGCCTCGAAACATCAATGCCCCATCACTGGATAAAACAAAATCTAGGTCGTTCATTGTTTGATCTTGAACCTTAACTCTGATTCGCTGCAATTTAGGATCCAAAGGTTGTTTCATTATTACCTCTTGCCTAATAGCTAGATGCACCTGTAGAGCCATCAAGGATACAGTCAACCATTTAGGGTTTTCTAGTTGATGTTCCAACTCTAAGGTTGCTCCTTCATACAAGAGAGCTTCATCCATTAGTGTCACCTCCTGCACAAGTGATGGGCTGGCTGCTAAGCAGGAGAGTGACACAGTCTATGCCTTCCGACTCAATGCATCTGCTACTACATTTGCCTTGCCGAGATGATACTGAATGTCGCAGTCATAATCCTTCATGAGCTCAAGCCATCTCCTCTATCTCATGTTCAAATCCTTCTGGGTGAAGACGTACTTAAGGCTTTTGTGATCACTGTATATCTCACACTTCTCCCTATACAAATAATATCACCAAATCTTAAGGGCAAAAATGACTGCGGCTAGTTCCAAGTTATGAGTGGGGTAGTTCTTTTCATACTCCTTTAGTTGTCGGGATGCATACGCTATTACCTTACCACGTTGCATGAGAACACAACCCAAACCCACTTTGGAAGCATCAGTGTAGACTGTCATTCCACCTGTGCCTTCAGGGATGGTCAACACAGGGGCCGACACCAACCTCTTTTTAAATTCCTGGAAACTCTTCTCACATTCCTCTACCCAGTTGAATTTCACACCCTTTTGGTTAATTTAGTCATTGGTGCTGAGATTCGGGCAAAATTCTCAATGAAGCGCTGGTAATACCCAGCCAAACCCAAGAAGCTTCTAATTTCAATGACATTCTTGGGGCTTTCCCATTCTACTACTGCTTTCACCTTATCAGGATCTACCTCGATTCTGGCCTTAGACACTACGTGCCCTAGGAATCCAACTTGCTCAAGCCAAAATTCACATTTGCTGTATTTGGCAAACAATCGTTGTTCTCTCAACCTCTGTAACACCATTCTCAAATGTTGGATGTGCTCCTCTTCTGTCTTGGAGTAGATCAAGATGTCATCAATAAAAATAATTACCCATTTATCAAGTACGTCATGAAATACTCGATTCATTAAATCCATGAATACTGCCGGTGCATTGGTTAACCCAAAAGATAACACTAGGAACTCATAGTGACCATACCGAGTCCTGAATACTGTCTTGGGTATATCGCTGCTCTTTATCTTGAGCTGATAATAGCCTAATCGAAGGTCTATCTTTGAAAATACTTTGGCACCCTACAACTGGTCAAATAAATCATCAATGCATGGCAACGGATACCGGTTCTTAATGGTTAGCTTATTTAATTCCCAGTAATCGATGCACATACGTAAGCTGCCATCTTTCTTCTTGACAAACAATACTGGAGCACCCCAAGGTGAAACACTTGGGTGAATAAATTCCTTTTCCAATAGTTCCTGCAACTGCATTTGCAACTTCTTCAATTCAGCTAGTGCCATCCTGTATGGAGCCTTAGATACTGGAGCTGCTCCAGGAGTCAAATCTATGGCAAACTCCAACTCTCTATGTAATACCCTGCTTCTTAAACCCGGTCTGATTTCGTGGTTGAACCGGTTAATCCATGTAGGAACCGAATCAGAGGGAGTTAGAGCGGGTTCCTTATGGGCTATGATGGCAAGGGTGACCTTAAACACTGGCTGGCCTGACAAGTCCGAGCCAGTGCCAGAAGAGACGGGAGTGCCCAAGCCGTGTACATGCACCTACCATAAGGCCATGTACGGATAAAGCAGGTATTGTAGCTGTATATTAAGGTATATACATATACTACACCGTATGCCGGGGGTGGGGTTCGCGCCGAGGCCCGAACCCTGTCAAAATCCCAAGTTTTGGCCCTCAGGTGGGCGGACAGGTGGGTGCACCCACCCACCTGAGTGACCCATCCATGTGCACTGTTCACTTAATGAGGAATTATATATATAGCTTTATGACTTTATTTTCTTTTCATTTATGACACCCGTACGTTGGTGAGAAGAGTAAAGAGGAGAGAGAAAAGAAAGGGAAGAAGAAAGGAAGAGAAGGGAGAGGAAGAAAAGAGGGATTTCAGTGGTGCCGAAGCTTGATCTTCCCATTTCGGCGCCGGAAGAGTGATCTTCAACTCTAGATCTACATTTGGAGGTAAGCAAAGTCGAGTTCTTTGAACATTCACCATACCCAAGCTTTAAACCCTTGATTCGAGTAGGGTTTCTTGAGATCTTGTAAATCCCCGTTGAAATGATGAATCTAAGGTTTAATAGATGATTTGTGTGTTGATCATGAAGGATTTGAAGAGGTATTGACAAGGTGGAAGAAGCATTGTGGGTTTGAAGTGATTTAGAGGGTTTGAAGTCGTTCTTGAGTAAAGAAGGTAAGATGGTTTCCCATCACTTGAATCTAACCTAGATCTAGGTTAGAACCATCCTATAAGACCTTGAAGGTGTGAAGAATGGGTTGGGAAAAGCCCCATTTGAATCCCCAAAGAATGGAGGAAGTTGGGAAGAAACAAGGTTTTTCCCGCCAAGACCGGTGGGTGCGCCCTTCCCGCCTGTGGGCACCCACCTGAGAGGGCAGGGGGGCCTTCGGGCCCAACCGGTGGGCCCAACCGGTGGGCCATCCTACCCGTCGGTCCTAGCAGGGGCCCCTGGCTCAACCGGTGGGTGGAACCGGCTGGCCCCTACCCGCCGGTCCAAACCGGTGGGTAGGACCGGTGGGTCAGACTGCCCACCTGTCTGACCCACCCGTGTGGCCCTGAAGGTGATCCTTATGTCCGATCGAACCCAAATTGGACGTGTGACCTTCTTTTAACGTTCTAAAATGGTGAAGTACTAACTCCGCTCAATTATGTTAGGTTCACCAAATCCTACCCGATTCGCACCGGATCTCACCCGTACCAAACGGGAATCCTTGTATGCTATAGGTAAGTGGGGAGAGGACGTTTGGCCTTAATTCAAGGCATTGTTTGGCATTCATTTAATTATATCTAGTCTAGTCATGCCATCATGAATATGCTATGTAGATTAGTCATTCCTCACATTGTTATGCATATGTGCTATGTTTACTTTCTAAATGCCAATTGAATGAGATGTTTATATGTTGAATGTGGACATCATGGTCCATGATGCATTGATAGACTAGATGCCGTAGTCGGCTTGGAAACGAGTGCATTGGTGGCCCGTGGAATGGGACACGGAGGCACTATGCAATCGTACTATTGTCATATAGGAGCATGCGGTATTAGGATTTTCACCATCCCGTGCTACGACCCTTCCCAACAAGGGTTAAGGTGTTGGGTTATCAATTGGGGGGAAGCAGTGGTCACGGGTGTCGGGTCACTGTGGCGGTTAGACATAACGCTCGACGAGTCATGTAGGACAGTCGGCAACCCTGGTGGTACATTCAAGAGGGCCAATCGTACTGCTTTTAAATTGCTGGAGTCAGCACCTTTATTTTCATTCATTTATATTTCTGTTGAGAGCCGGTGGATGGCATTGTCTTTACTTTTCTGAGTACTCATGGTGGGCCTTCTTCGTGGCTCGTACCCGGAGTATACGCGCACTGTGGTTGTAGTAGCACTAAAACCAAGGACTTAGTAATGTTGCTTAGGTGGATGTGATTTAAAATGTATAGCATGGCATGTAGTGCATATAATGTGTTTTTGATGTGTGGACTGCTGTGTGGTCCATCTTACCACTTACTGAGCTAGTGAGCTCATCCCACGTGTACACCCCTTTTTAGATGATTTTGCAGGTCATACATCTGAGGAGCATGGGGTGGGTCCCACAGTCGAGTTTTCTGAAGAGGACTGGTGGACCCCTGAGGAGGTAGAGCACGGCACTGACTGCTCGTGCGAGAGTTGTGCTGCGGGACAGCAGTTCTGAGGCCGAGCTGAGCTCCACTTCTGAGGCCATGCTGAGCTCCACTTCTGAGGCCGAGTTGAGCTCTTCTATGTGATGCCGAGCTGGGCTCAACCTTGATGCCGAGCTGAGCTCTAGCCTTGTTACCGAGCCGAGCTGTGTACTTTGATTATTTTGATGATTTCCTTTATACACTTGATATATGAATTGTACTTTTATTATGTAATTATCATGTCTTCGGGCCCACATGTATATAATTATTGTATCACAATTCGGGTATCAAGTATATGGGATTATCCACAGGTAAAACTTAGTCTTCCGCTGATCTGATGAGCTTATATTAGTTGTGTGTATGCTGTGGTGGAATACAGTATCTGATGATCCTGACAGGTTTGGGTTAACCGGTGTTAACCCGGTCACTGGCCCGGTTCTGTGAGAACGGGGTTTGACAAACGGTGGTATCAGAGCATGATGCTCTGCTCCACTCACAGCATACTATTAGAATCCCGTAGACTCTATAATAGGGAAATGGGGTTGGGTTAATGTAAAAGCTTTAAAGAATAAAAGCCAAAGAATGAAGTATAAAAAAAAAAAAGGGGTTGCATTATATGTTGCATTCATGGCATACGTGAGTGTAGATAAAAGGTAATTAAGTTGGTGATATAACCTATAGAGTCCTAGTTTGACGAAATTTCGGCAGCATAACGGCGTAAAATGGGATTTCCAAAAATTTTACACAAAAACACCTGATAAACAACAGATAATATGAAATAACAAGGATCACAAGTAGAAAAATACACCATAACCAAACCACACAAGTACTCCACATATGAATGCACCACAAAAAAATCACTATCGAAATAAATTATTCTACAACGAATCCAGTTATAGTGTAAATACAAGGAATGATAAGAAAAGAAATATACAACAAGGTCTACAAAAAAAAAAAAACAAAAAGGAAAAATAGATAAACAGCTGGTGTGGGCGAGCTAAACCCTCACTGATCATCGTCGTCATCATCGATGATCACCACGTTCACCGGAGGCCTAGAGTTGACGTCGAGGCGGTGATCGTAATAGTCAAACCTCGCGTTCACCTGCCGTACCTCCCTCCGAAGCCGGCCAAAATCTACTGAGATAGCGTTGGCCGTGGTGTCCATGTCCTGACCCAGCCTGAGGAAGGAATCCTCTAAGGTGGCCTGCCTCTCTAGGATGCGTTCCTCCCTGGAGGCACTCTCGTCCAGCCGTCTCAGTAGTTGAACCTGGCCATCCTGCAAGGCCCGCATGGAGGACATCATGCCCTCGAAGTCGTAGGCACCACTCCCAGGTGGTGGGGCTCTATGTGGTGAGGCTGCAGCTCTGGAAGAACTAGGACCAGGACCTCTCGACTCCTGAGGCGCCTCCTCAGGGATGCCATCACCCACCAAATCATCCCCCTCATCCTGAGGAACGTAGTCCTCATCCTCCTCGCTGGACTCCTCCTCCATGAGGACATCCTCCATAGGGGCAGCCCTCCTACCCCTACCTCTCTGAGCTCCTGATCTCGGAGGTGAATCCATGAGGGTATGGAGACCCATCCTCAAGAGGTTACTCCGATCGAACCTATCAGCCAGAGTCTTCCCCTCCTCGCCGCTCAAGTCCACCCCGAAGAAATCGAAGATCCTCGTGAGGATCCTGCCATAGGGGAATCCTCCATCCTCAGGGTGGGAAGTGTGGTGCTCCATCGTCCTGAGAATGATGTAGGGGAGGCACAAGTGCTCGACACCTCCCTCCGCGGCCGTGAAGATGCAGAACGCAATGAAAGCCTCCATGAAACCCACCTGGTTCCGATGACCTCCTCTGGGGAGCAGGTTGAACTGGACCAACCGGGCAAACAAACGAACCTCGGGGTAGAAAGACGTCTCAGACTCCGGGCGGTTGCTGCTGCCGCAGATAGTCTCGTAAATGAAGTCTGGCATCTCCAAACTCATGAACGGTCCCAGAGGTTTACTCCTGGGAGGACTGTAGTATTGGTGCCCAGCCATCGATATACCCAGGATGTTGGCCAAGGTACCCACTGTCAATTGGATGTCTACCCCCTTCACCAAGCTGCTAATGGTGAACTCCCCGTACGGATACGACACCTCCAAGTTGCAGTAGAACCAGTGGACTAGCTGCTCGTAGCATGGTCGGTCTACGTGAAGGATAGAATCCCAGCCCAATGCTGAGAACCTCTCCTGAAGCCGAGCCTTGTTGAAGTCGTCGACTACCACGGTCTTCTCCATCATCACTGACCTCTTCAGGAAGATAGGCCAGTTGGCTGCTGCCTCTACACTAAGGAAGTGCTCCTCATCATAGTCTGTAGGGTCAGGCCAGGTAGGTCCGGGTCTCCCTGTGCGAGGGGCTGAAGAGCTGGTCTCTGCACTCTTCCGCTTAGTAACGGTGGTCTTACGTCTAACGCCAGAGAAAGATGGTCCTTTGCCGGTGCGAGATGACATCTTGGCAAGAGAGAAAAGAAAATAGGGTGAGTACAGAAAGGAAAATGACAACAGCATTAAAAAGGGGAAATCCAAAACCCAAATACTCGTAAAATGGAAACGGCGACAAGCTAGGAATGATAGGGAACCTATGGAGATGATGCACGGTAGGTGACAACACAGAGAAACATGCCAAAACAGTAAAATGACAGCAAAAGCAAAGAGCATAAATAACACGAGGGGATTCAATTCCAATGCGCAAATTTGAACATAATGGAGAACAACCAGAAACCATAGGACTATAACAAAATGCCATGGTAGCGGGATCATGAAAGTGCAAGAACATACCCAAATAGACTATGGAGTTCCATGAATACAAGTATGGGATGAAAATCAAGGAAACCAATACAAAAAGAGGGATTTTCATGGAAATACATGGGGATTCCAAGCATAATGGATGATTCATGAAATCTAAAGGATATCAAGCACAAAACAAGTGAAATGCATCACAAAGGAATCATCAATTGGAGAAAAGGATCAAAAATTTTAGGAAATCCCCAAATTTGGAAACCTAGGGCACGAATTGGGGTTTTCTCCAAATGAAGAGATAAAATTCTTATAAACTACAAACGACCACAGTAGAAGCATCACAATCACATGGAAATACTATTCTATGGAGAAAAATATGGAAAGACAACCTAAAGTGAAGCCTACACATGCATTGTACCCCAAAAGGAAAATTCTAAGAAAAGAGAAGAAGAAACTTACTTGAGGAAAAGGGAGAGTTAAACCTTCTCAAAAGCGCCGAGTTGATGAGTGGACTCGCGAGTAGAAGCGCCGAGGAGACCTCCAAGATCGCCCAAGGAAGAGAGGGAGAGAGAGAAATGAGTTGGGGAAAGAGACAAGACAGAACAGGGTCTGTAGGGCCCTGTTCGTGTTTTTACACTGGCAGGACCGACGGGTCTGACCGGCGGGCCCCTACCCACTGGTGCCACCCGCCGGTTTGAGGCACTAGGACTGGCAGGCTCGACCGGCGGGCCCCTACCCGTCGGTGCAGCCCACCGGTGTTGAAAATTGGGAAAATTTTAAAATTTTCCCCTCCTTCTAGCATAATTATATTGCTTCTCATCATTGATATTATTCCTACATTAATGTTTTGTGGTCAAGTGGGACCATTGACACACCTGTTGGGGCATTGGCCCTGTATCTTGGAATTTAAATTGTGGATTAATTTCAGACTATCATACACTACAATACCTTATGTGATGGCATATGATTGTGTGCCGAAATCAATTCTATGGTGTTTAACCAATGTGGTGTGTGATATGTTCCAGGTACAGGGATACGATGGTACGTACTAGATCCGGTAGTAATGCCCGAGGTTCCTCGCGGGGCCCTCGTCCGGTCAGTGGACCACAAAATCCCAGGAGGTCCCGCTCTGTGGGGCAAACCTCACCTCCACTACCTCTAGAGACCCTTGGTCAGGGTGGGGCACATGGGGACCCACCTATGACTACACTCCCGGACCCTCCACTGGTTATCACACCGGGAGATGTTGCTACTATAATCCAGTAGTCACAGCAGGCTTTTCAACAACAAATGCTTCAGCAACAGTAAGCATTTATGACTGCTACTCAGCAACAGTTGGATTTTTCTCAACTGGGTCAACCTCCCCGGGTACTCACTCCACAGGACCCACCTGTAGGGTCGGGAACGGGACCATAAGTGGGGGGGTACACCTCCAATCCCACCATTCGGTGTTCCTCAGCATGGGATACCTCCTCCATACTCCTACTATCCTGCTTATGCTCCTAACTTCCCGGCGACGAGTAATACGTCAAGGGTAGTGGAGTCATTCAAGAGGAACTTACCACCTGTATTCTCTAAGGTGGGGAGTGATCCTCTGGAACCGGATCAATGGATCCAAGAATTAGAGAAGATATTTGAGGTGCTTGAGTGCACGGATGCACAGAAACTCATTTGTGCTGGGTTGCAACTCAAGAAAGAGGCAAATTCTTGGTGGCAAGCCTCCAAGCCCATATTGTTGGCGGCCCATCCAGAACCCACTTGGGAGCAGTTCAAGGAGTTGTTCTTGGACAATCATTATCCGCGCAGCTTCAGGGATCGCAAGGAGACTGAGTTCATGGCCTTAACTCAAGGAGGTAAGACTGTCCTTGAGTACCAACAACAATTCGAGAGTTTGTTCCATTTTTCCCCAAGGCATATGAGGACAGCTGAAGAGAAGGCAGCAAGGTTCCTAAAAGGCCTAAAAGCATCTATTGGGTCTGTACTTGAGGTATTGGATTTGACCGAATATGGCCAGATTGTGCAGAAGGCCAAGACCATGGAGGATAAGCAAAAGGGTGAACAGTCCCTCACCCCTGGACTGTGGAAGAGAACAAATCCATTCCCGGATATGGGAGATTCCTCCAAAGCATTCCGCAGATCATACAGTTCTGGGCCTATGTATAGGCAGCCCTATAGGCCATCTGGCTACCCTCCTAGACCAGTTGGTGGTTCGGGTTCCACCTCCATTCGCTCGAACACTAGTGTGGCACCTACAGCTCCAAGGCCACCTCGACCTCCATCTGCAACGGGTCAAGTGCAGAGGGGCCCCGCTCCAGTTCCGACATCTCAGATTCGTTGCTTCAACTGCCATTCATATGGGCATTATGCAAAAGACTGTCGGGCCAGACCAACCTTGCCCTCCAGTCAGCCCTCTGCGTACCGACCTCCCTTACCTCGAGGGAATCAACCGTAGGGAAGGATGTATGCTCTATCAGCCGAGGAAGCTGAGGCCAGTACAGAAGTAGTAGCAGGTACATTTTAAATTAAGAAATTCATTATGATTAATATTGATGACCTGCTGAAATTATATGCATTGTTATACTAGGTATCCTACCCATATCAGGCATACCAGCCTATGTTTTATTCGATTCGGGAGCTACTCATTCATTCGCATCTAAGAGATTTGTAGAGAAACTTGGGATGTCACCCAGGATCCTAGATCATGGAATGATTGTTAGTATGCCTACTGGTAAAGTTGCACAGTTGAAGGAAGTGTATGGGCCGTGCCCAGTGGAAATTAGTGGGAAGAACCTTGATGCACAACTCATTAAGTTTAATATGCAGAATTTTGATGTTATATTGGGTATGGATTGGTTGTCGGCTCATCGAGCTAATGTGATCTGTGCTGAAAAGCTGATTAGGGTGACAGATGACGAAGGGAAAGAATTGGTATACCGAGCAGATACAATGAAAAGGGTGAGGAAGGTCCTTGTCTCTGCTCTTCAAGCGGTAAAATTGCTAGAAAGTGGATGTCATGGTTACTTGGCATCGGTACTTGATGTTGATGCAAGGATTACACCTCTAGAAGAGGTAAAGGTAGTTAAAGAGTTTCCAACGTTTTCCTGGATGATCTGATGCATTTACCACCTGATAGAGAGTTGGAGTTTGCCATAGATTTGACTCCTGGAGCAGCTCCAGTATCTAAGGCTCCATACAGGATGGCACCAGCTGAATTGAAGGAGTTGCAGATGCAGTTGCAGGAACTATTGGAAAAGGGGTTTATTCGCCCAAGTGTTTCACCTTGGGGTGCCCCAGTGTTGTTTGTCAAGAAGAAAGATGGCAGCTTGCGTATGTGCATCGATTACTGGGAATTAAATAAGCTAACAATTAAGAACCGATATCCATTGCCACGCATTGATGATTTATTCGACCAGTTGCAGGGAGCCAGGGTATTTTCAAAGATAGACCTTCGATCAGGCTATTATCAGCTCAAGATAAAGAGTAGTGACATACCCAAGACAGCATTTAGGACTCGGTATGGTCACTACGAGTTCCTAGTGTTATCTTTTGGGTTAACCAATGCACCAGCAGCATTTATGGATCTAATTAATCGAGTATTTCAGGATGTGCTCGATAAATGGGTAATTGTTTTTATTGACGACATCTTGATCTACTCCAAGACCGAAGAGGAGCACACTCAACACTTGAGAATGGTGTTACAGAGGTTGAGAGAACAACAGTTGTTTGCCAAGTACAGCAAGTGTGAATTCTGGCTTGAACAAGTTGGATTCCTGGGGCACGTAGTATCCAAAGCCGGAATCGAGGTAGATCCTGCAAAGGTGAAAGCAGTAGTGGAATGGGAAAGCCCCAAGAATGTCACCGAAATTAGAAGCTTCTTGGGTTTGGCTGGATATTACCGACGCTTCATTGAGAATTTTGCGCGGATCTCAGCACCAATGACTAAGTTGACTAAAAAGGGTGTGAAATTCGACTGGGCAGAGGAATGTGAGAAGAGCTTCCAGGAATTGAAAGAAAGGTTGGTGACTGCCCTTGTGCTGACTATTCCTGAAGGCACAGGTGGAATGACAGTCTATACCGATGCTTCCAAAGTTGGTTTGGGTTGTGTTCTCATGCAACGCGATAAGGTAATAGCGTATGCATCCCAACAACTAAAGGAGTATGAGAAGAACTACCCCACTCATGACTTAGAACTAGCTGCAGTCATTTTTGCCCTTAAGATCTGGCGACATTATTTGTATGGGGAGAAGTGTGAGATATACAGTGATCACAAAAGCCTGAAATACTTCTTCACCCAGAAGGATCTGAACATGAGACAGAGAAGATGGCTTGAACTCATGAAGGATTATGACTGTGATATTCAGTATCATCCCGGCAAGGCAAATGTAGTGGCAAATGCATTGAGTCGGAAGACACAGACTGTGTCGCTCTCATACTTAGCAGTCAGCCCACCACTCGTGCAAGAGGCGATGCTAATGGATGAAACCCTCTTATATGAAGGGGCAACCTTAGAGCTTGAACCTGAACCAGAAAACCTTAAATGGTTGACGGTATCCTTGATGGCTCTACAGGTGCATCCGGCGTTTAGGCAAGAGGTGATAATGAAGCAACCTTTGGATCCTGAATTGCAGCGGATCAGAGTTAAGGTTCAAGATCAAACAATGAATGGCCCAGATTTTGCTTTAGCCAGTGATGGGGCATTGATGTTTCAAGACAGGTTGTGTGTACCTGACGATTTGGACATACAAGACAAGATAATGCGAGAAGCTCATAGCTCCGAGTACTCACTTCACCCAGGAAGTACCAAGATGTACAAAGACCTCAAACAAAGTTACTGGTGGCCAAACATGAAAGTCACCATAGCTTTGTATATGGCGACTTGTCTTACCTGCCAGAAGGTAAAAGCTGAGAGGCATCGACCTTATGGTACTCTTCAGCCACTCCCAGTACCAGAATGGAAGTGGGAAAGGATTACAATGGACTTCGTCACCGGACTACCAAGTAAACCTAAGGGAATGAACGTGATATGGGTAATCGTGGATCGGCTTACCAAGACTGCCCATTTCATTCCTATCAAGACCAAGTTCTCCATGACCAAACTAGCACAACTTTACATGGACAACATAGTGCGCTTACATGGAGTGCCAGTGAGCATTGTTTCAGATAGGGACCCAAGGTTCACTTCCAGATTTTGGAAAAGCTTACAGCGTGCCTTGGGATCACAATTGAATTTGAGTACTGCTTTTCACCCACAGACGGATGGTCAGTCGGAGCGAACCATACAGATATTAGAAGACATGCTCAGGGCATGTGCAATGGAGATGAGTGGCAGTTGGGAAGAATATATACCTCTTATGGAGTTTGCATATAACAACAGTTACCAAGCTACAATTGGGATGGCTCCGTATGAAGCGTTATATGGCAAAAAGTGCAGAACTCCTTTGTATTGGGATGAGGTAGGTGAACGTCGAATGTTAGGACCTGAGAAGATACAAATGACTTGTGACAAAGTCGACGTTATTAGAGAACGGATTAAAGCAGCTCAGTCCCATCAAAAGAGCTATGCGGACACCCGCAGAAAAGATACTGAATTTCAGCCAGGAGAAAAGGTATTTCTCAAGATCTGTCCTACTAAAGGGTTGCAAAGGTTTCACAGAAAGGGGAAGTTGAGCCCAAGATACATTGGACCATTTGAGATCTTATCCCGGGTTGGCTCAGTAGCCTACATGCTTGCTCTGCCACCTTCACTTGGGGATGTTCACAACGTATTCCATGCTGAAGAGATAAGTGCATGATGCATCTCATGTACTACCCATGGAACCAGAGTACCTAGAAGCTGATATGACCTATACAGAGCAGCCAGCTGAAATTTTGGACCGGAAGGTGAAGACCCTTCACAACCGCTCCATTTCCTATGTAAAGGTGCGATGGGCTGATCATTCACTTGAAGAAGCATCTTGGGAGGCAGAGGATGAAATGCAAGCCAAGTACCCTCATCTTTTTGATCAACCAGGTACGTAATTTCGAGGACGAAATTATTCACAAGGGGGGGGTAATGTAATACCCTGCTTCTTAAACCCGGTCTGATTTCGCGGTTGAACCGGTTTAACCATGCAGGAACCGAACCAGAGGGAGTTAGAGCGGGTTCCTTATGGGCTATGATGGCAAGGTCACTTATGGGCTATGATGGCAAGGGTGACCTTAAACACCGGTTGGCCCGACAAGTCCGAGCCAGTGCCAGAAGAGACGGGAGTGGCCAAGCCGTGTATATGCACCTACCATAAGGCCATGTACGGATAAAGCAGGTATTGTAGCCGTATATTAAGGTATATACGTATACTACACCGTATGTCGGGGTGGGGTTTGTGCCGAGGCCCGAACCCTGTCAAAATCCCAAGTTTTGGCCCTCAGGTGGGCGGACAGGTGGGTGCACCCACCCACCTGAGTGACCCATCCATGTGCACTGTTCACTTAATGAGGAATTATATATATATATAGCATTTATGACTTTATTTTCTTTTCATTTATGACACCCGTACGTTGGTGAGAAGAGTAAAGAGGAGAGAGAAAAGAAAGGGAAGAAGAAAAGAAGAGAAGGAAGAGGGAAAAAAGAGGGATTTCAGCGGCGCCGAAGCTTGATCTTCCCATTCCGGCGCCGGAAGAGTGATCTCCAACTCTAGATCTACATTTGGAGGTAAGCAAAGCCGAGTTCTTTGAACATTCACCATACCCAAGCTTAAACCCTTGATTCGAGTAGGGTTTCTTGAGATCTTGTAAATCCCCTTTGAAATGATGAATCTAAGGTTTAATGGATGATTTATATGTTGATCTTGAAGGATTTAAAGAGGTATTGACAAGGTGGAAGAAGAATTATGGGTTTGAAGTGATTTGAAGGGTTTGAAGTGATTTGAAGGGTTTGAAGTTGTTCTTGAGCAAAGAAGGTAAGATGGTTTCCCATTCCTTGAATCTAACCTAGATCTAGGTTAGAACCATCCTATAAGACCTTGAAGGTGTGAAGAATGGATGGGAAAAGCCCCCATTTGAATCCCCAAAGAATGGAGGAAGTTGGGAAGAAACGGTGGTTTTACCGCCAAGACCGGTGGGTGCAACCGGTGGGCCCCTACCCGCCTGTGGGCACCCACCTGAGAGGGCAGGGGGGCCTTCGGGCACAACCGGCGGGCCCCTACCCGGCGGGCCAACCGGTGGGCCACCCTACCCGCCGGTCCTAGCAGGGGCCCCTGGCCCAACCGGTGGGCCCTACCGGTGGGCCCCTACCCACCGGTCCAAACCGGTGGGTAGGACCGATGGGCCAGACTGCCCACCTGTCTAACCCACCCGTGTGGCCCTGAAGGTGATTCTTACGTCCGATTGGACCCAAATCGGACATGTGACCTTCTTTTGACGTTCTAAACATGATTTTGTCATCGAATCTCGTTAACTTTGATTCCAGATGGTGAAGTACTAACCCCGCTCAATTATGTTAGGTTCACCAAATCCTACCCGATTCGCACCGGATCTCACACGTACCGAACGGGAATCCTTGTACGCTACAGGTAAGTGGGAGAGGACGTTTGGTCTTGTTTTAAGGCATTGTTTGGCATTCATTTAATTGTATCTAGTCTAGTCATGCCATCATGAATATGCTATGTAGATTAGTCATTCCTCACATTGTTATGCATATGTGCTATGTTTACTTTCTAAATGCCAATTGAATGAGATGTTTATATGTTGAATGTGGACATCATGGTGCATGATGCATTGATAGACTAGATGCCATAGTCGGCTTGGAAACGAGTGCATTGGTGGCCCGTGGAATGGGACACGGAGGCACTATGCAATTATACTATTATCATATAGGAGCATGCGATATTAGGATTTTCACCATCCCGTGCTATGACCCTTCCCAATAGGGGTTAAGGTGTTGGGTTATCATTTGGGGGGAAGCAGTGGTCGCGGGTGTCGGGTCACTGTGGCGGTTAGACATAACGCCCGACGAGTCATGTAGGACAGTCGGTAACCCCGGTGGTACATTCAAGAGGGCCAATCGTACTGCTTTTAAATTGCTGGAGTCAGCACTTTTATTTCAGTCATTTACATTTCTGTTGAGAGCCGGTGGACGCATTGTCTTTACTTTTCCGAGTACTCACGGTGGGCCTTCTCCAACAGCCCTATGGGCGTATCGCGGGAGGGAGTTCGCGGCTCGTACCCGGAGTATACGCGCACTGTGGTTGTAGTAGCACTAAAACCAAGGACTTAGTAATGTTGCTTAGGTGGATGTGATTTAAAATGTATAGCATGGCATGTAGTGCATATGATGTGTTTTGATGTGTGGACTGCTGTGTGGTCCATCTTACCACTTACTGAGCTAGTGAGCTCATCCCACGTGTACACCCATTTTTAGATGATTTTGCAGGTCATACATCTGAGGAGCATGAGGTGGGTCCCACAGTCGAGTTTCCTGAAGAGGACTAGTGGACCCCTGAGGAGGTAGAGCACGGCACTGACTACTCGTGCGAGAGTTATGCTGCGGGATAGCAGTTCTGAGGCAGAGCTGAGCTCCACTTCTGAGGCCGTGCTGAGCTCCACTTCTGAGGCCGAGCTGAGCTCTTCTATGTGATGCCGAGCTGGGCTCAACCTTGATGCCGAGCTGAGCTCTAGCCTTGTTACCGAGCCGAGCTGTGTACTTTGATTATTTTGATGATTTCCTTTATACACTTGATATATGAATTGTACTTTTATTGTGTAATTATCAAGTCTTCGGGCCCACATGTATATAATTATTGTATCACAATTCGGGTATCAAGTATATGGGATTATCCACAGGTAAAACTTAGTCTTCCGCTGATCTGATGAGCTTATATTAGTTGTGTGTATGCTGTGGTGGAATACAGTATCTGATGATCCTGGCAGGTTTGGGTTAACCGGTGTTAACCCGGTCACTGGTCCGATTCTGTGAGAACGGGGCGTGACACTCTATCAGGTGGTAAATGCATCAGATCATCTGGGAAGACGTCAGGAAACTCTTTAACCACCTTTACCTCTTCTAGAGGTGTAATCCTTGCATCAACATCAAGTATCGATGCTAAGTAGCCCTGACATCCACTTTCTAACAATTTTACCGCTTGGAGGGCGGAGACGAGGACCTTCCTCACCCGTTTCATTTTATCTGCCTGGTATACCAATTCTTTCCCTTCGTTATCTATCACCCTAATCAGCTTTTCAGCACACATCACATTAGCTCGATGAGCCGACAACCAATCCATGCCCAGTATAACATCAAAATTCTGCATATTGAACTTAATGAGTTGTGCATCAAAATTCTTCCCACTAATTTCCACTGGCATGACCCATACACCTCCTTTAACTGAGTAACTTTACCAGTAGGCATACTAACAATCATTCCATGATCTAGGATCCTGGGTGGCATCCCAAGTTTCTCGGCAAATCTCTTAGATGCGAATGAATGAGTAGCTCCTGAATCGAATAAAACATAGGCTGGTATGCCTGATATGGGTAGGACACCTAGTGTAACAATGCATATAAATTCAGCAGGTCATCAATATTTAACACAAGGAAATTCTTAATTTAAATGTATCTGGTACTACTTTTGTACTGGCCTCAGCTTCCTCAGTTGATAGAGCATACATCCTTCCCTGCGGTTGACTTCCCCGAGTTAAGGGAGGTCGGTACACTGAGGGCTGACTGGAGGGAAAGTCTGGTCTGACCCGACAGTTTTTTGCATAGTGCCCATATGAATGGCAGTTAAAGCAACGAATCTGAGATGTCGGAACTAGGGCGGGGTCCCTTTGCACTTGACCCGTTGCAGTTGGAGGTCGGGGTGGCCTTGGAACTGTAGGTGCCACACTTGTGTTCGGGCGAAAAGATGTGGAGCCCAAACCACCAGCTGGTCTAGGAGGGTAGCCAGATGGTCTATAGGGCTGCCTATACATAGGCCCAGAACTGTATGATCCGCGGTATGCCTTGGAGGAGTTACCCATATCCGGAAATGGGTTTGTTCTCTTCCACAATCCAGGGGTGAGGGACTGTTCTCCCTTTTGCTTATCCTCCATAGTCTTGGCCTTCTGCACAATCTGGCCACAGTCAGTCAAATCCAAGACCTCAAGTACAAACCCAATGGATGCTTTTAGGCCTTTTAGAAATCTTGCAGCCTTCTCTTCAGCTGTCCGCATATGCCTTGGGGCAAAATGGAACAAGCTCTCAAATTGCTGTTGGTACTCAAGGATAGTCTTACCTCCTTGAGTTAAAGCCATAAACTCAGTCTCCTTGCGATCTCTGAAGCTGCGTGGGTAGTGATTGTCCAAGAAGAACTCTTTGAACTATTCCCAGGTGGGTTCTGGATGGGCAGCCAACAATATAGGCTTAGAAGCTTGCCACCAGGAGTTGGCATCCTTCTTGAGTTGCAACCCCACACAAATGAGTTTCTATGCATCCGTGCACTCAATCACCTCAAATATTTTCTCCATTTCTTGGATCCACTGGTCTGGTTCCAGAGGATCACTCCCCACCTTAGAGAATACAGGTGGTAAGTTCCTCTTGAATGACTCCATTACCTTTGACGTATTATTCACCGGCAGGTAATTGGGAGCATAAGCCGGGTAGTAATGGTATGGAGGGGGTACCCCATAGGGAGGAATGCTAAATGGTGGATTTGGAGGTGTACGTCCCACTTGTGGCCCCGTACTAGACCCTACAGGCGGGTCCTGTGGAGTAAGTATCCGGGGAGGTTGACCTGATTGAGAAAGGTCCAATTGTTGCTGAATAGCAGTCATAAATGCTTGCTGTTGCTGAAACATTTGTTGCTGAAAAGCCTGTTGTGACTACTGAATTATGGTAGCAACATCCCCCGAAGTAATAACCGGTGGAGGGTCCAGAAGTGTAGTCATAGGTGGGTCCCCATGTGCCCCACCCTGACCAAGGATCTCTGGAGGTGGTGGAGGTGAGGTTTGCCCCACAGAGCGGGACCTCCTGGGATTTGGTGGTCGACCGACCGGACGAGGACCACGCGAGGTACCTCGAGCATTGCTATCGGATCTAGTACGTACCATCATATCTCTGTACCTGGAACATATCATACATCACATTGGTTAAACACCAGAGAATTTATATCGGCACATAATTATATGCCAACACACAGGGTATTGTAGTGTATGATAGTTTGCAACTAACCGCAACTTGATTCTAAAGATATAGGGTTAGTACTTCAACAAGCATGTCAATGGTCCCACTTGCCCATACCATGCAATTACAAGAGTAATAACACTAATCCCAATAATTATATTAATAATATTAAATAAATAAATAACACAAAAGAATAAAATTTCCCATTTTTTCTAAGTTTTCCTCAATCGGCGGGCAGGTTGGCCCGTCGGTCGGCCCGCCGGTCCAAATCCTCAACCGGCGGGTGACATCGGTGGGCAGGGTGGCCCGCCGGTCTAGCCCGCCGGTTCTGGCCGAGTGAAAAACTCGAACAGGGCCCATTAGGCTCTGTTCAGTCATATTTCTTTCATTTCCTCTCTCTCTCTCTCTCTCTCTCTCTTCCTCAGGCTATCTTGGAGGTCTCCTTGATGCTTCCACTCACGATTCCACTAATCAACCTGGCACTTTTCGAGAAGATTCAACCCCTCCGCTTCTAAGTAAGTTTTCCTTCTCTTTTTCTCAGAATTTTCACTTGGGGGGTAGCACTCATGTGTAGACTTCAATCTAGGTTCTTTTCCCATGTTTCTTTCCATAGAATAGTGATTTCATGTGCTTGTGATGTTCTCTATGTGATTTATTTCTAGTTTCTAGGATTTACCTCTCTATTTTGAGAAAAAAACCCCAACCATGCCCTAGTTTTCTCAAATTTGGGGGTTTCTTCATTTCTTTATCTTTTTCCCTAATTAATGATTCAATTACGGTGCATTATGCTTGCTTTGTGCTTAACATGCTGTAGAAATCATGGAAGGTCCCTTATGCTTGAAATCCCCATGTCTTCCCATGAAAATCCATCCTTTGTGTTGGGTTTTTTTTTCTTTGATTTTCTTTACATCCTTGGTATTTGTGGACCTCAATAGCATATTAGCGTATGTTTTTGCATGTTCATGATCTCACTACAATGGCATTTTCGTCTTAGACCTGTAGCTTCGAGATTTACTCCATTGTGAATGACTTGCGCATTGAAAATTTGAATCCTCCTTATCATTCTTTACTTGCCATGTTACATATGCCCCTTTCTATCACGTTGCTGTTTTTTTTTTTCCCATGATTCTATTTTGTCACTTACCGTGCATCTCGTCCATAGACTCCCTATCATTCCTCACTTGTCGCATTTTCTGTTTTGCGAGAATTTGAGTTTTGGAGCTTCCTTTTATTGCTCACCCATCTTTCTATTTGTTTTGTTATTCCCTTTTTCTTTACTCACCCTGCTTTTCTCTTTTCTTGCCAGGATGTCATCTCGCAAAGGCAAGGAGCCCACATCCTCTGGCACTCGACGTAAGACCACTGCTTCTAAGCGGAAGAGTGCTGGAACTAGCTCTCCAGCCCCCCGCACAGGGAGACCCGGACCTGCCCGATTTGACCCTTCGGACTATGATGAGGAGCTCTTCCACAGTGCAGAGGCAGCAGCCAACTGGCCGGCCTTCCTGAAGAGGTAGGTGTTGATGGAGAAGACCGTGGTAGTCGACGACTTCCACAAGGTTTGGCTTCAGGAGAGGTTTACCGCACTGGGCTGGCAGTCCATCCTCCAGGTAGACCGTCCGTGCTACGAGCAGCTGGTTCGTAGTTCTACTATAACCTGGATGTTTCCTATCAGTATGGGGAGTACACTATAGTCAGCTTGGTGAAGGGGGTGGACATCCAGCTGACCGTGGACACCTTGGCCAGCATTTTGGACCTCTCTGCAGCCAGGCATCGTTACTACAGTCCTCCCAGGAGTAAGCCCCTGGGACCATTCATGAGTTTGGAGACGCCGAACTACATCTACGAGACCATCTGTGGCAGCAGTGCCCGTCCGGAGTCCAAGACATCCTTTTTCCCGAAGGTGCGAGTATTTGCCCGACTGGTCCAGTTCAACTTGCTCCCTAGGGGAGGTCATCGGAACCAGGTGGGCTTTATGGTGGCCTTCATAGCTTACTGCATCTATACGGCCTCAGAGGGAGGTGCCGAGCACTTGTGCTTGCCATATATCATCCTCAAGACGATGGAGCACCACACTTCTCACCCCGAGGATAGAGGATTCCCATATGGCAGGATCCTCACTAGGATCTTCGAGTTCTTCGGGGTGGACCTGAGTGGCGAGGAGGGGAAGACTCTGGCAGACAAGTTCGACAGAGGTAACCTCTTGAGGATGGGTCTCCACACCCTTATGGATACACCTCAGAGAGCAGGAGCTCAGAGAGGTAGGGACAGGAGAGCTGCACCTATGGAGGATGTTCCCATGGAGGAGGAGTCCAGTGAGGAGGATGAGGACTATGTTCCTCAGGATAAGGAGGATGATTGGGTGGATGAGGACATCCTTGAGGAGGCACCTCAGGAGTCGAGAGGTACCGATCCTGACTTCACCAGAGCTACAGCCTCACAGCATAGAGCCCCACCACCTGAGAGTGGTGCATATGATTTTGAGGGCATGATGTCCTCCATGAGGGCTTTGAAGGATGGCCAAGATCAGCTGCTAAGGAGGCTGGACGAGAGTTCTTCCAGGGAGGAACGCATCCTGGAGAGGCAGGCTACTTTGGAGAACTCCTTTCTCCAACTGGGCCAGGACTTAAACACAACGGTCCATGCCATTTCAGCAGATTTGGCCGACTTCGGAGGGAGGTACAACTGGTGAACTCAAGGTTTGACTACTATGACCATTGCCTCAACGTCAACTCTAGACCTCTGGTGAACATAGTAATCATAGACGACGAGGACGAGGACCAGTGAGGACTTAGCTCGTCCACACCAGCTTCTTATCTGTTTCCTGTTATTGGATCTTGTTGTATATTTCCTTTCTTTTCTTATTCCTTGTACTTGCACTGTAACTAGAATTATTTGTGGGATAATGTACTTTGATAGGGATTTTTGTGGTGAATTCGTATGTGAGATCACTTGTGTAGTTTAACTGTATCTTTGTAAGTTTTTTGATCCTTGTTATATTATATATATATGTTGTTTATCAGGTGTTTGTGTGTAAATTTTTGAAAATCCCATTTTACGCCATTATGCTGTCAAAATTTCGTCAAACTAGTACTCGATAGGTTATAACACCAATTTATTTACCTTTTATCTACTCTCACGCATGCCATGAATACAACATCTAAATGCAACTCTTTTTAATGCTTTCTTTCTTTGGCTTTTAACTCCTTAAAGCTTTTACATTAACCCAATTCCATTTTCCTATTATAGATTTTACGGGATTCTAATGGTATGCTGTGAGTGGAGCAGAGCATCACGCTCTGATACCACCGTTGTCACACCCCGTTCACACCTAACCGGGCCAGTGACCAGGTTAACACTGGTTAACCCAAACCTGCCAGGATCATCTGATACTGTATCCCACCACAGCATACACACAACTAATAAAAGCTTATCGGATCAGCGAAAGACTTGGTTTACCTGTGAATATTTTTATAATACTTGATACCCGAATTGTGATACAATAGTTATATACATGTGGGCCCGAAGGCATGATATTTACATAATAAAAGTACAATTCACATATCAAGTACAAAAAGGAAATCATCAAAATCAGAGTATACAGCTCGGCTCGAAGTCAGAACCTAGAGCTCAGCTCGGTATCACAGGTTGAGCCCAGCTCGGCTTCACAAGGTAGAGCTCGGCTTGGCATCAAAAGTGGAGCTCAGCTCAGCATCAGAAATGGAGCTCAGCTCGGCATCAGAACTGCGGTCCCGCAGTACAACTCTCACACAAGCAATCAGTTCCGTGCTCTAACTCCTCATGGGCCCACCAGTCCTCTTCAGGGAACTCAACCGTGGGACCCGCCCCGTTCTCATCTGGTTGATGACCTACAAAATCATCTAAAAAGAGGTGCACACGTGGGATGACCTCACTAGCTCAGTAAGTGGAAAGATGGACCACACAACAATCCACATAACAAATCACAATCATATGCACTACATGCTGTGCAATACATTTTAAATCACATCCACCTAAGCAACATTACTAAGTCTTCGGTTTAGTGCTATACAGCCACAGTGCGCGTATACTCTGGGTATGAGCCGCGAACTCTATCCTGCGATACGCCCATAGGGCTGTCGGAGAAGGCCCACCGTGAGTACTTGGAAAAATAAAACATACCGTCCACCGACTCTCAACATAAAATAAATGACAGAAATTAAAGGTGCTGACTCCAGCAATTTAAAAGTAGTACATTGGCCCTCTTGAATATACCACCAGGGTTGCCGACTGTCCTAATGACCAGCCGGGTGTAATATCTAACCGCCACAGTGACCCAACAACCATGACCACTGCTTCCCCCCATATGGTAACCCAACACCTTGACCCCTGTTGGGAAGGGTCGTAGCACGGGAAGGTGATAATCCTAAACCGCATGCTCCTATATGACAATAGTACGATTGCATAGTGCCACCGCGCCCCATACCACGGGCCACCAATGCACCCATTTCCAAACTGACTACGGCATCTAGTCTATTAATGCATCATGCACAATGATGTCATCATTCACCACAGAAGCATATTATCACTTGGCATTTAGAAAATAAACACAACATCCATACATAACCATGTGAGGATGACTAATCGACATAGCATTTTCATGATGGCATGACTAGATTAGATACAATTAAATGCATGCCAAACAATGCCTTGAAACAAGGCCAAATGTTCTCTCCCCATTTACCTGTAGTGTATAAGGATTCTTGCTCGGAACGGGTGAGATCCGGTGCGAGAAGCGTAGGATTTTGTGAACCTAACATAAGTAAGCGGGGTTAGTATTTCACCATCTTGGAATCAATATTAACACGATCCAATGACACGATCATGTTTAGAATCCTAAAAGAACGTCACACGTCCGATTCGGGTCCAATCGGACGTAAAAATCACATTCAGAGCCTCTCGGGTGGGTCGGACAGCCCACCTGTTTGACCCACCAGTCAGACCCACCGGTCTGGACAGGCGGGTAGGTCGACCCACCGGTTGGCCCGCTGGTCTGGCCTACCGGTTGTGCTCGAGGGCCCTGCCCTCTCAGGCGGGCCAGATGGCCCACCGGTCTGGCCCACTGATCTTGGTGGAAAACCTGCTGTTTCTTCCCAACTTCCCCCATTCTTTGGGGATTCAAATGGGGCTTTTCCAACCCATTCTTCACTCATTCAAGGTCTTATAGGATGGCTCTAACCTAGATCTATGTTAGATTTAAGGAATGGGAAGCCATCTTACCTTCTTTGCTCAATAACACCTTCAAACCCCAAAATCACTTCAAATTCACAATGCTTCTCTAACCTTGTAAATACTTCTCCAAATCCTTCAAGATCAACACATAAATCATCTATTAAACCTTAGATTCATCATTTCAAGGGGGATTTACAATACCTCAAGAAACCCTACCCGAATCAAGGGTTTTACTTGGGTATGGTGAAAGTTTAAGGAACCCAAACTTTGCTCACCTCTAAATATAGATCTAGTGTTGAAGATCACCCTTCCGATGTCGGAATGGGAAGATCAAGCCTCAGCGCTGTTGAAATCCATCTCTTCTTCCTCTTCCTTCTCTTCTCTCTCTCCTCTTTACTCTTCTCACCAACGTACGAGTGTCATAAATGAGAGAAGAAAAGAAAGTATAAATGCTATATATATACTTCTTAATTAACTAAGTAATTCACATGGGTGGGTCACACAGGTGGGTGGATGCGCCAACCTGTCCGCCCACCTGAGGGCCAAAACTTGGGATTTTGACAGAATTCGACCCTCAGCGCGCATCTCACTCTTGGCATACGATGTAATATACGTATGCACCTTAATATACGGCTACATACCTACTTTATCCGTACATGGCCTTATGATAGGTGCATGTGCACGGCTTGGGTATTCCCGTCTCTTCTGGAACTGGCTCGGACTTGTCGGGCCAGCCGGTGTTTAAGGTCACCCTTGCCATCATAGTCCATAAGGAACCCGCTCTAATTCTCTCCGGTTCGGGTCCTGCATGGTTAAATCGGGTCAATCGTGTAATCAGACCGGGTTTAAGAAGTAGGGTATTACATATAGTCACCATAGTGAATGCACGTAAATCTCACTAAATTGAACTTTGTTATTTGTGTGGTCTATTTAAATGGGCTTTAGTGAAAATTCTTTATAGGTAGAGTTGACATCTTAAAGATTAATATTAATGATGATACATATACTCAGATTTGAGATATTATGACACAAGATCATCCTACGTTGCTTGTACATGTTGATGGTTTATTAACTATTTTCATTATAGTTTCAATGAAATCCAGTTTTGTAGTGAAATAATTGGATAAACTATAAACAGTTTATGCAAGTGAAATCAGAAATCGTTTCGTTTTAGTTTATTGAAATGATTTCTAAAATCTATTTATGTTGTTGGCTATTTTGGCCATGTTTGTTCAAGCCAACAGTTAGATCCAGTTATAATATGAACTGATTTTGACTCATATAACTGATATTTTTAATGAGTCATCTGGTTTTCACTCTCTTATATTAGTGGGAGAACAAATTATTATCCTATTGAGGGTGATAGATCCATTATCCATATTTTATCGTGCACTATACTAGTTGTGTTTATGAATTTTAAGCCAACTTGGGGTATTTCGATGTTTTCTTCGATACTATATTTACCATCCATGACATCCGATTTGGTCACGAAGCACTTAGTTATGAGTGTTGACACTCTATTATGATTCAAAATGTTATAAGTGCATTATTTGAAGTAATATTTATTTGAACTTATATGTCTTATGTGAACTTGTGATAATGTGCGATTTTATTAAAAAAAAATAAAAAAAAATAGATATACATATCATACTTGAATGATTTAAATGAGCCCATTGAAGTTTTAGTGGCTTATGGTATAAAGTCTATGAAATTTTTTATACTTACTATGGATCTAAGCTCACATTAGTTTCATTTGTAAGGACTATTGTTATTTTGGCCTATAAATTATTTGATTCATGTGCTCTATTAGTTAATGAATTTTTTTATTTAAAAAAATTATAGGTCTTTATTGTGATTGACTTTAAAGTTTATGGGCTAATATTTGTGTTGGATATTAAAGTCATTTGGGTTAAAATTTCATATTTGTATACAACTTTGTATATCTAATGAATTATGGATAAAATAATATATTTCATGTGTTTTTTGTTATCATGAATAAATGTTATAAACTTTCATATTTAGCATGTTGTCATTGTAGAAAATGTCATATTTAGATTTTTTATTTATTTATGGTAATGGCTGGAAGTACAAAACTGTCATACTAAGAATGTACTCACTTTGATAATTGTTAAATTATGGTGTTACCATATTGACTATTAGGGTTTATAATGGATTGCTTTTGTGGGCTTATGTTGAATATTTTATTAATTAAATATTGAAATAGCTCATCTTGTTGTTTGCATCCAAAATCTAAATCCACAGACATTTGGTACCAATCCAAGTCTATAGGTTTTCATAATTTTAGTGATTACGTTTCCACTTAGTGGGCTAGTTACTGAGATTATGAAATTACTATTGACTATTCAGGATGGGTTGTAGTCAAGGAGACCATATGGCGAATGATGTGCTCTTGCCACCACAGGTGAGTCTTCATTTAGTCGGTTTCGCTTGATAGTGTGAGGGTGACATTTTGGGCTTCATAGCTTTGGAGGTTCTTGTCTTGCCACCACAGGTGATGGAATCTTCAGAGTGGTGTTGTTTCGAGCGTTTCGCCTTGCATGTGAAAGATTCTATTACGTGTTGGGCGATCTTACCACCACAGGTGTGACCCCGATGACATCGGATCTTTTCCCAGTTTCTGTTTTCCTACAGTTATTAAAAATAATACTGGGATAAATCTGATTGATAGCCCAATTAGTCAGATTTAATTATATTGTTGGGAAGTTTAATATGCCTTCTGTTCTTATATATTGTATATTTTGGTAAATATGTATGATTATATTTGTCAGCTTTGACTTCTCAGCTATTTTCTGTTAAAAAAAATTTTGAATGGTTCCAATTTTAAAGAATGGAACTAATCATTTAATATTTCTCTGGCTATTATGATAATAGATTTTAATATTGAATTGATAAGCCTCCTAAGCCAGTGGTTGTTAATTATGTTCAAGCTAAGGTTCTTTTTAAAAATGGGAGGAATCGAATAGGTCTATCTAAAGATCAGTGGGAGTAAGCTCATAAATCATAAATTTCTGTAGAACTACATTATTATAGATTGTTGACTCTATATCTAAACCATTGAGGATGTTCTATGACAACTCCGCTGCGGTTCGTTTCTCTCATAAAAGTAAAGTACTTTAGACTCTAAACACATTGACATTAAGTAATTTTTGGTCAGAGAGAAAGTTCAAGAGTCACAGATTACAATGGAACAGATTGCTACAGAAAACATGACTACAAATCCTTTTACTAAAGGCTTGACTGCAAAAGTCTTTCAAACGCATGTCACTAATATGAGACTGGTTAGTTCTTTTTTTTATGCATTTTATTAGAGGGAGTTTTACTCAATATGTTCACATTTGGCTTTTAGTATTATTTTCTATATATGATGTATTATTATTATTCTCAAAAAATATATATGCATTTTTACTATGGCCATTTGTTTATGTGTATACACTTATTTATTTACCTCCTACAAAAAATTGAGGTTATATGTGGTGTAGTTACCTCATTTGATATATGAGATTCCAGTCAATACACACACATCTAGTTGCTGGCAGAGCTTCGTTTGATTGAGGTCTAGTGCTAGTGTTTTGGGACATCCGAACCTAGTCCCAATGACCTTCTTTGATTGAAGCTTGAGCGTTTAGGAGATGCTTATAGTTAATGAGACCTTCGGTATCTGTCTCATAGGGCTCATTTGGTTTTTGAGCCAGGACCAATTTGGAAATAGACATGATGATCACTATTGCATGTTATTTCCATACCACATTTTTTTACTGTTTAGCCCAAGTCGGTGATGTTATGAGCACTTTGACGTGTGTTATCTCATATCACTTTAGATGTGATGATCAATATGGTTGGGTGTTTGTAATTCTCATTTGGTTTAAGATGCACTCCATCCGACACTTTTTGGTTTGTGGCCACATTTAGTTTATCTAAACCGAAGAGTCGTTTTAAATATATTTTAAAATCTAAAACTTGTGACATATGCTGCCGAAGTGGGAGATTGTAAGATTTTCAATTAGGTGGGCTAGCATAGTCAAAGATTTGTTTCTAAAACCGGTTTAGTGGTGTTGATTAAAGATGGAGTAAGCAGAAAGAATCCAAAATTATTGGTAAGTGATCTCTATGGAGATATTGGATTCTATTAGCACACCTTAATGGTATGAAATATTTATTACTATGTGTGGACCTAAGGTATTATTTCCTTAATGGGGAGAAAACCCTAACTTTATTGTAGGGTTGGTCCCTACCCTCACCCCTATATATAGTTATCACTGACCCATTAAGTGAGGCTAATGACCTAAAGCAAAAGGGAAAGATGGTAGACTAGACCAACATTGATTGTGTTGTACGAAGAGCATACAAGAAGACTTTGAGGAGTTCTTATTCTTTAGCCATGGATTCAGGTATGCCTAAAACGTGTTGTTTTTGTAGTGTTTGTCGTGCATGCTTATCGATCTTCATGAATGGTTTCGCATTTATTTTCTATCAAGTATATCTCTTACTAGACAAGTAATTAACTTACTCATTTATTTCCTTATCAGTGTTATTATTATCTGTTTTTCCTATAAATAGAAAATTAATTAAAACATAGTGCACAAGCTCTGCCAAATTTTATATAAGGTCGTTTACAAAATAGCGTGGGAGCGCTACCCGATTTTATGTAAGGAAAAAGTCTATTTTTCAAATAGTGTGGGAGTTCTGCCGAATTTTGCATAAGGTAAAAACTCCTTTTCAAAATAGTGCGGGAGTGACCAAATTTATATAAGATAAAATCCCGTTTTCAAAATAGCGTGGGAGTCCTGTCTGATTTAATATAAGATAAAATCCTATTTTCAAAATAATTCAAGAGCACTGCCCATTTTTCTATAAGTGGAGGAAGACCTAAGTTTCCAAAAATTCTGATGCTCTACCCCTTTTTTTGTAAGTGAAAAGCCCGATTTCTCAATAATAGGGAAGCGATGCCCGTTTTTCTATGAGTGAAAAACCCAATTTCCCAATAATACGGAAGTGATGCCTTTTTTTTATAAATGAAAAACCTAATCTAACATAGCACGGAAGCACAACCCAAAATTCCTAAGATTCTAAGGTACACTACTAGACTAGAAACTCTGCCAAAATTGGTATTTTCCCCCAAGAAAGAGAGAAGAAATCTGAGTTTCACCCCTAAGTTGGACAAACTTGCCCGACTTGCTTGCATATCATGTTGCATATATTGCATGCATGTAGATAGGTTAGAAGTTGCACTTGATTTCTTGTTATTATTAAATGTGATTTAATGGTATTATTTCATATAATTTCATGATTTCATGCTATTATTTTATGTGTTTTTAATGGTAATAATTTCATTATTTCATGTATCACATGTTATAACCATATGGTGTGGATTTTTTTATTTCATATGCATTGTTATATTGGATAGGTGAGAACTATCTATCATTTCATGGGTAGTGTAATTAATTATATTATTTCATGTGAGCATGTCATATAGTTTGATTTAATCATTTATGTGTAAGTGATAGGTTAATTCATTTTGTAAGATTTCTAAATGCTCATTTTCACTATGATGATAACTTAGCAACCATTATATACATGTTGGTTAGGATAATTAAAATTCTCGATGGTTGAAATACAAGCATCTAATAGAAAGACCAGAATTTTCAGGCGAAGTGGGCACCTAACACCTTCCCACACTCGTAACCTAACACGTTCCTGCATCTTTGAAACAAACCAAACATGAAGTCAAAATTTGAGGGTTTTGTACTTTCACAGGAATCCAACCCTCTACTCATCTCGATCCTTAGATTGTAATTGGGCTCACCAATAGGGTTCTAGGCCCTAAACCCTAGGTGGCAACTCCAAATAGCATGTTTTCTCTATCCTCTTTCATGTCACCTAAAAGCCATAAGACATTAGAGAGGATCCCTAGGAAAAGTGGGGAGGAATAAGAGTAGGGAAAGATAAAAAGAGAAATTTGTTATCCGAGAATTGGAGAGAGGGATCAAAACCCCAAGGGTGAGATGAGATATTTTCATCATGTCTCTAGAAGGGAGAGAAGAATCAGGAAAACCCACAAAGGATTTCCAGATCTTTGTCCTCATACTTTGGTGGCCAAGGAACCTCTCCAACTATAAATATATGACCCCTCTTACATTTTGGGAACCCCAAACAATCCCAAACATACCCGACAACGTCAGTCCAAGCCGCTGAGATTTGCGCACTAGAATCGTAAGGAACTGTTGCTGAATTTCTTAACAGTATGAGATTGTATTGATCACACCTAAGCACAAACCCTTCCAACCATAAAGAACCCTTTATGAAAGTTGAGGGGGGTAAGTCCTCTTCCTTCTCTTTTTTATAGATTTACATTCTGAGTTTTTTGCTTCCTATTATCGTATTTTTATTGAGAACAACTCACTGTTGCCCTTAGTAGAGCAACAATAAAGTGCAGCCAGTCACATGTCATTCCATAGGTACTTTTACCAAGGGTCCTTCAAAATTGTACATTAGGTTAAGATCTAGCAACTGTACAACTTTCATATTTTTTTTTTATTATTTTTCATAGATTTGACAATGCGAAAATTGAGATTTCCTTCCAATGGAATCTCGCATTGCAGGCCTACTAATGCATTTTCCCATAATTTTGTACAGAAATTTCCTCTTTCAAATATTTTTTTCCTTCATATCTTATTATTAATTTGATTTTTCCATTTTTTTTTACGATTTTATGTCAATTTCCTACTGACGACTTCTCGTAGTTATTCTCTCTTTCCAAGCATAATTGTGCATTACATCTTTTCCTTCAATTGTATGTTCAATATTTTGCTTGTTTAGCCTATGCATTCACATTGATTGAATATAATGACTCTCAACCCAATGTTTAATTTCACTTGCACCATGCTCCATGAGATGTATGCTATGGCTAGTTTGCCCTATTTTCCACTCTTCAGAATGTTTTCGTTACATTCTGTATATTAATCATACAAAGCAGCTGGATACGGGATGTGGATTTGAACCTTCTTTTTACACTTTGATTATGTCTTTTTTTTTTTTTTTCAATTCATTATACTCAAAACTAGATGGCTCATTTAATAACTTGTTTATCGACCTAGGGTCGAAGTCTGGTTATTATCGAGTGGACTGAGGTGCCTAACCCCTTCCTCCCTAATGTGACAAGAACCCTAACCCGTGGTGAGACAATTTAGATGTAGTCATTTCAATTTCAATTTCAATTAGCAATATTTCCTAGACACTTATCTAGGTTGTGACTCCTGTTCAATAGAGACCGTTGGACCTATGTGCCCTTCTTTTTCAATAAAGAAAGGAGGGGAGGAGGTCCAGGAAACCCCACCTGGTCCTCACACTCAGGTTAGATGCTTCACAGAGTGACTGAACCAAGATTTGTACGGTGCTTCTTTTATTATGAGTGACATGGCGACCTTAGTTGGAGTTGCTCCATAGTATGCATTAAATACTATATGTATTGACACTGATTGTTAGTGAGATTAACTGAAGGATCCCTGCTTCGTCATTGCGTGAGCCACATGGATTAAACTAAGTTAGTGCTATAAATACTCTCTACATATGACTATTTCATAAAGAGGATATCCAATGTTGCAACTTCAGCTTGCTCTTTAGGATCACAAATGATGTTGTCTCACGGGATATGACTAGGAAAGGGGTTGGGAATAGTCGGATTGACATGAGGGCTAAAAAAAAATATACAATATCACCTTTATTTTATGGCTCATTGCCTGGGTGACTTGTCGTATTTATGTTTCGTTCTAATCATAAGAATATTACATATTTGTTGTAACCCGGTAGTCACTAAGAGGGGGGAGTGAATTAGTGAGTCTCTAATTCCGATCCCTAAAACCTGTCTAATATCTAACATGACAAACCTTGATACACGTGTCCATGTACCTATCCCTGTTTGCACACAGTCGTATGCACACTTAGCCTCTCATAGGCACTTCCAAGTGTGCACACCCATTCGGCATTCCACGTACTTCAATATATATAATGCAAACAAGAAGCACACCCACAACATAGGGTTTTACGAGGTTTGACAATTTGCCTAAATCCCCGGAGTAGTACTAGTAAAGGCTTCGTGCCTACTCAATACACTACTTTTGACTGCACCCATAGTTGAGAGCACCTACATCCAATATTCTCAAGCCGAAGCTGAGATGGCACTCGTAGTTCCTGTACAATATGTAGCACCCACTACACAGGAGCACTCACTTCCAGTACTTAGCACCCACTAAGCACTCAACAAAGAATACAGTAAATTTGGTCTTATATCAATGCCCTACAGTTAAGCCCTTCCTAGCATATACATCTATAACTAGCTAGTATGCTTACAATTCATCCACAACTAACCTAGCATGTATACAATTCATCCACATCTAACCATAGCATACATACATATCATTATACATGCATATAATGTAAATCCAAGGTTAGAGAATCTCACAACCGATTGCCTGGGATGACTTGGAACTTGCACTTAGAAGTTTGGTATTCACACCTTCTCTCCCCTTTGGCTTCTTGCACTTCAAAGAAAACACAAACAAACCCTCACTTGATTTCTTCTCTTCCTCTTTGGATTTAAGTTAATGGATCATCAACACACCACAACCACCTCCTCAAACTTCCATTAATGGAGTAAACAAAACTGCTATTAAGTAACAAAACCCATTTATGGTTTTACCAACAAAGGAAGAAGCTCCTCTCTTCCTTCTTCTTCTTCTTCTTCCTTTGGCTTAAAAATAAGGTATCATCAATGCCACCCAACTATCCTTCTAAACCACCATTAAAGGAGTGTACACAACTCACATGAAGCCTTCAAGCTCTTAAATGGTCAACAATGGAGGGAGGAGATTCACACATAAAATCCATAGCTTTACACTCTCTAAAACCCTGATTTTTCTCTTCTAATGTGTAGAGCTCGGAGTGCTGAAAATTTTACAATTTGGTTCACCCAAATCAGAGTTGGGATGAGGGAGATATGGCCCTTTTTAAGTTGGTCTAACTAGAAAGCCAAAAATAGAATCTTCAGAGGTTGGCATAGGCTACGCCGGCGGCACGCGCAACAGGAACAAAATTTGAGCCATCAGATTCAATCCAAAATCCACTTTTAATCTGAGTCGTTTAATGATTCAAACAATTAATAAATCTCATCCACAAGATTAGAATGAGGAAGTCAATTGATAATATCAACATGATGTAGGCACTGACATTGTCAAACATGTTGTCGACGTGCCATTGGCTTTAGTGCAAAAGGTGTTAGCTTGTCTCCCTTTGTCCAAAAAGTGAAGCGCATTTCAGCCATTGGATCTGGATCCTCAAGATTGGCGCTTCAATTAGATCTTATGAGATCTTTATGATCAGAATCTTCAAAAATACTTTCTACGCACGCGCGAAACACCACAGCACGCCATGATCAAGTGCAACGCCAGAGCTCAAGACTTATGCACCTAGCCTGTGATACCCTACTTTTAAAACCTGGTTTACTTACACGGTTAACCCGATTTAATCATGCAGGACCCAAAATAGAGAGGGTTAAGGTGGGTTCCCTATGGACCATGATGGCAAGGGTGACTTTAAACACAGGTTGGCCAGACAAGTCTGAGTCAGTGCCAAAGGAGGCCGGTGAACCCAAGCTGTGTACATGCACATATCATAAGGCTATGTACAGGTAATACTGGTATATAGTCGTATCCTAAAGTGTATACGTATTATATATCTTGTTCCGAGAGTGAGATACATGCTGAGAGTCGAATTCCATTGAAATTTCATTGTTTGGCTAAGTTTTGACCAACAGGTGGGCGGTCATAGGTGGGCGAACCCACCCATGTGGTTACGAAATATTGTCTAGTATAAATTGTACTTATTGTTTTCTTTTTTTCATTTAATGCCTTAAAGAGTGGGTGGGAAAAGTAAAGAAGAGAGAGAAAAGAAAGGAAGAAAAGAGAATGGAGAAGAAAAAAAAAGTAAAAGAAAAAGAGGAATAAATGATTTTAAGTGACGCCGAGGTTTGATCTTCTCATTCCGGCATCGGAAAAGTGATCCCCAACACAAGACCTACGATTTGAGGTGAGTGAAGGCTATACTTCTTAAAATTTCACAAAACCCCAAGTGAAACCCTTGATTTGGGTAAAGTTCCTTGAGATCTTGTTAATCTCACTTGAGATGATGAATCTAAGATTTAATAGATGGTATATGTATTGATTTTGAAGGTTTAAAGAAGTCTTTGCAAGATTTGAGAAGCATTGGTGATTTCTTGAGTTAAGAGGTGATTTTAGGGTTTTGGAAGAGTTCTTGAGCAAAGAAGGCAAGATTGCTTTTCAATCCTTAAATCTAACTTAGATCTAGGTTAGAATCATCTTATGAGACCTTAGATGTGTGGAAAATGTGATTGGAATAGCCTCATTTGGTTTTCCCAATGTTGAGGAGTGTTTTAGGAGAAAAAAAAACTAATTTTCGCACCAACAGGTGAGCGAAGATCGGCAGGCGAACCATCCCACCTATAGGGCTCGCCTATTGGGGCAGAACCTTAATTCTAACAGGTGGGTAAGGGCCGGTGGGCTATTTGGCCCGCTTGTTGATCTGATGGGTGAAGATCGATGCGCTATCTAGCCCACCTGTTGAATCAGTGGGAGAAGACCGGTGGGCTGTCTGGCCCAACTGTTGGCCCACGAGTCAAATTTTTGTGCCCGAATGGGCCCAAAACTGGCAGACAACCTTCTTTTATGATTTTAAACATGATTTAAACATCAAACCTTGTTAGTTTTGACCCCAAGGTGTTGAAATGCTAACCTCTTTCACTTATGATAGGTTTCACTAGAAACTTACATTTCTCACACAGGATCTCACCTGTACCGAACGTGAGCTTTCGTACCCAACAAGTAAGTGGGGAGAGGACATTTGACTTTATTTTAAGGCGTGTTTTTGTATCATTAAATTATATCTAGACTAGCCATTTCATCATGCAAATTATGTGTAGATTAGTCATCCTCATATGCCATTTGCACACATTGCTTGTGCATTCTAAACAAATGATTTATGATATGTGTGTTGTGCTTTACATTCTCAATGCTAAATGATTAATGTGCTTATGTGATGAATGGTTGGATTACTGTGCATGACGCATTATTAGACTAGACGCCATAGTTGATTTGGAAACGAGTGCGTTGGTGGCCCGTGGTATGGGACGCAGTGGCACTATACAATTGTACTTTGTCATATAGGAGCATGCAGTTTAGGATTATCATTCCCTGTGCTACCACTTCCCAACAGGGGTTGAGGTGTTGGGTTATCACTTGGGAGAAAGCAGTGGTCATGGTTGTCGGGTCACTTTGGCAGTTAGACATACACTCTACTGGTCATTAGGATAGTCGGCAACTTCAGTGGTATATTTAAGAGGGCCAATCGTGCTGCTTTTAAATTACCAGGGTCGACACCCTTACATTTCTGTCATTTATTTTTATGTTGAGAGCCGGTGGTCGGCATGCTTTACTTTTATGAGTACTCATGGTGGGCCTTCTTCTATAACCTATGGGCATATCGCGGGATGGAGTTCGCGACTCTTACCCTGGGCATATGCGTACTGTGGTTATGAGTAGCACATAACCTAAGACTTAGTAATGTTGTTTAGGTGGATAAGATTAAAATGAATTACATTGCATATAGTGCATATGGATGAGAATGTTTGTGTGATCTTTCTTTTCACTTATTGAGCTAGTGAGCTCATCCCATGTGCACACCTCTTTTAGATGATTTTACAGGTCACCCGCCTGAAGATCAGGAGTTAAGCCCCACAATCAAGTTTTCTGTTCAGAATTCATGAGTCCCTGAGGAGTATGAGCACGATGCTGATTACATGTGTAAGGCTGTGCTGTGGGACCACAATAATGACACCGTACAGGATTTCGTTTTTTAATTTTTGATGACCTCCCCTTTTGTGTATTTGATATGTAAATTATTATTCTTTTTGTATAAATATCATACTTGCGGGCCCACCTGTACTTAGCTATATACTACAATTTGGGTATCAAGTATATTAGGGATATTTACAGGTAATTTAAGTCTTTCGCTGAACTTTTGAACACTTATTTTAGATGTGGGTATGCTGTGGTGAGATACTGTATCAGATGATCCTAGCAGGTTTTGGGTTAACCAAAATTAACTCGGTCACTAATCTGGTTCTGTATGAATGGGGTGTGACAATGGTGGTATCAGAGCGTGATGCTCTATCCACTCACAGCATACCATTTAGACCTCATAGAATCTATAATAGGAAATGGAGTTGGGTAAATGTAAAACACTTCAAAGAATTAAAAGCAAAGAAAAAAAATGGTTGCACTTAATTATTGCATTTCATGGCATGCATGAGAGAAAGTTTGCTTGGAATAAATAAAAGATTAGTTATTTGATTTCATAACCCATCGAGCACGGATTTAACAAAATTTCGACAGCATAACAACGCTAAAACAAGATTTCTCAAAATTTTCAAATACAAGTATCTGATAGACAACATACATATACGAATAAGCATAATCAACAAAGGCTAACTAAAATTGTTACAACCAAATTACAATAAATTTATCAAGCAGACAAAACTAACTAAAAGTCACCAACAACATCATAACACCATACTAGCAAGTCCAAATTATAGAGAAAAGTACAAAAAAAATATGTAGTCCACTATAAACAGGTAAACAACATAGAGACAAGAAAAAAGCTTATTAGGATAGGCAAGCTAAGTCCTCAGAGACCCTCGTCATCATCTAGCTCTACTACTCTATCCCTCTTAGGCCTTGATTTAACATTGAGCCGACGGTTGTAGTAATCAAACCTCACATTCACTAGTTGCACATCCCTCCAGAGTCGGGTAAAGTCCGTTGAAATAGCATTGGCCATTGTGTCCAAATCCTCGCTTAATCTGAGGAAAGAATTCTCTAATGTAGCCTGCCTTTCTAAGATATTTTACTCTTTAGTAGCACTCTCATCTAGTCTTCTCAAAAGCTGATCTTGCCCATCCTTTAAGGCCCTCATGCTGGTCATAATGCTCTCAAAGTCAAATGCGCCACTCTCAGGTGGTGGGGCTCTATGCTGTGGGTCAGTAGCCTTAGCAAAGTCAAGATCAGCATCTCTCAAATCAAAAGGCTCCTCCTCGAGGATATCCGCATCCAGAAAGTCCTCCTCCTCAAATTGAGAAACAAATCCTCGTCCTCCTTACTATTCTCCTCCTCCTCCATATGGACATCCTCCCTATTCCTGCCTCCTTGAGCTCCTGCCCTGTGAGACACATCCATAAGAGCTTAGAGACCCATCCTGCATAGGTTTTCCTTGCTAAATTTATCCGCTGGAGTCTTTTCCTCCTCACCACTCAAATCCACCCCAAAGAACTCAAAAATCCTGGTGAGGGTCTTACCATATGGGAAACCTCTATCCTTAGGATGTGTGGCATGATGCTCCATAGTCTTAAGTATAATGTAGGGAAAGCATAAATGCTTAGCACCTCCCTCCAAGGCCTTGTAGATGCAGAAGGCTATGTAGGCTGCCATGAAGCTCACTTGGTTCCTATGACCTCCTCTAGGGAGTAAATTAAACTGAACCAAGCAAGCAAATACACCAGCCCCTGGGTTGTATGTCGCCTCGGAATCTGGATGCACCTTGCTGCCACTAATGGTCTTGTAAATGTGGTCCTGCATCTCCGAACTTAAGGATGGGCCCACGGACTTACTCCTTAGGGGGCTATAGAATTGATGCCCAACTGATGACATAACTAAAGTACTAGCAAGAGTATCCCCAGTTAAACGAATGCTCGCCCCCTTCACCATGCTGGTGATTGAGTACTCCCAATATTGGTAAGAGACCTCCAAATTACAATAAAATCTTCGAACAAGGTGTTCATAGCATGGGTGGTCAATATTAAGGATGGACTGCCAACCCAGTGCAGTAAATCTCTATTGTAGTTGAATCTTATTGAAATCACAAGCTACCACCATTTTCTCCATCATTACAGACCTTTTTAGAAAGGTCTGCCAATTCGTTGTTGCCCTCATACTCTGGAAGAGTCTCTCATCATAGTTTAGAAGATCTATGGGGGTATGTCCTTGTTGCCTTGTGTGGATAGCTGAGGAACTAATCCCTACACCTTTCCTTTTTGAAGTTGTGGCCATACGTCTATTAGAAGAAGATACGGGTTCTTTGCCCTTGCGAGAAGACATCCTAGTAAGAAAAGAGAAGAAATAGTTATAAGTAAGAATGTTGCATGACAAAGGAAGTAAACGAGAGGGTGAGCAAGCACATATAAATGCACCCAAATACATAATGTGGATCATTATAAAAAGAGGGGTGGTTAAGCCATTGAGAAATGAATAGAAGGAAATCCCCAAACATGACATCCACTAGCATGTTGAAAAATAGAAGATTAACAAATGAGTATAAAGCATGGCAAGTGAGAAGTGATGGAAAGCCTCATAAGAATTTCCTCAAGTGGGCTAATTGGTGTCAAATGGCAGAAAGCCCCCAATTTCTATGTACAAGTTCAATCCAAGAGAGTGAAAATCCCATAAAAGTGTGGAACTTGAAGCTTACATGTCAATGATAGTGATACCTATCATTATATGACCAAGAATATGTAAAAGTTTCTATTATGACATTGAAGTGCAAGGAATGAGAGAGAGATTTCCATTTTGGAGAGAAAAAAAAATTTCATGATCATAGGGGTCATCGAGGCATACGACCAACAAGTGTAAGTCAAATATCATTACACCAACAATTAATAGTAAGTGATTCAAAGTTGTTCACAAGTATGGAACGAAGTGAAGAGAATCATAGAAACCCTAAATTTTTTTTTCAAGAAACCTAACACAAAAGAGATGGATTTCATAGAAATGAGATGGAAATGCAAGCATATACAAGTTTCCATGATCTTTTCAACAATGTAAGTGCAAATCAAGGATAAGAAATCCCAATTGAGTTGTTAGTTAGGGAGAAAAGAGAAGAAATAGAAGAAAACCCCAAATTAGAGGAATTAGGGCAAGGTTTGGGATTTTCTCCCATGGATTGTAAAGCCCAAAACTATGAATGAGTCACAAATAAAGCATCATATTCTCATGGAATGACTATTCTATGGAAAGAGACATGAAAGAAGTCAAGTTTTTGGAAGTATGGATGGATTCAACACCCAAACTATATGTTTCCAAGAAGAGAAATGGAGAAGAGACTTACTTGAGAGTGAAAGGTGCTTGAATCTTTCAAAATCCATGAAACCGTTGAATGAAATCGTGAGTGGATGCACCAAGTAACCCTCCAAAATCGCCTTGAGTTGATCCTAAGAGTAGAAGATAGAAGAGATGAAGAACGAAGAGGCTTAAGGGCCCCTTTAAAGCTGCCTCGGGTTGGACCGGTGGGCCCCGACTCGAGTCGCCCGCCGGTAGGAAAAAAATAATAATAATAGTGCATTATTAACAATAATAAAGGAAATAATAATAACAAAAAAAAATCGAGCGAGGGGCTGCACCAGCCCATGGCCAGCTAACCGGCTAGCGGGACCGCCATCCTACTTGTCGAAGTGCTAGCACAATACTCTCAGGGCTATGCTATGGCTGGATGCAAGAGATCATATACTACAATACCCCGTGTTTTGGCATATGATTATGTAGCCAGGTTGAAAGTTTAAGGTCAATCTAAGAGTGTGTGAACCATAGAGTGAAATTGATTTCGTGGGCTATATCATAAAATGGGAAATGATTATGTGCTTATGTAAATTCTAAGGTACTTAACCAATGTTTTATATACGATATGATCCAGGTGCAAGGACACGATGGTACGCACTAGATCCGGTAGTAGTGCTCGAGGAACCTCATGTGGCCCTCGTCCTATTGGTCGACCACCAAATCCTCAAAGGTCCCGCTCTGTGGGTCAAACCCCACTTCCACAACCTCAAGAAACCCTTGACCAGGGTGTGGCATAAAGGGACCCACCTGTGACCACACTTTCGGATCCTCCACCTATCATCACTCCGAGTGATGTTGCGACCATAGTCCAGCAGTCACAGCAAGCCTTCCAGCAACAAATGCTCCAGCAGTAGCAGACATTTATGGCTGCTATACAGCAACAGTTAGACCTTCCTCAACCCGGTCAACATCCTTGGATGATTATTCCATAAGACCCACCTGTAGGGTCTGGTATAGGACCACAAACTGGAGGAGCACCACTTGGTACGACACCACATAAGCAAGTCGGAGGTACACCTCCAATTCTGCCACTCAGCACTCCTCCATATATGGTGCCCCCTCCATACCCTTACTATCTGGCATATGCACCCAATTACCCATCGACGAATAGTACGAAAAGAGTAGTGGAATCTTTCAAGAGGAACTTGCCACCTGTATTCTCTAAGGTAGGGAGTGATCCTTTAGAGCCGGACCAGTGGATCCAAGAGCTGGAAAAGATATTTGAGGTAGTTGAGTGCACTGAGGCGCAGAAGCTTATTTGTGCAGGGCTACAACTCAAGAATGAAACCAACTCTTGGTGGCAAGCCTCTAAGCCTATATTGTTTACCGCACATCCGGAACTCACATGGGAGCAGTTCAAGGAGTTGTTTTTGACAAACCATTACCCTCGTAGCTTTAGAGATCGTAAAGAGATGGAATTCATGGCCTTGACTCAAGGGAATAAGACTGTCCTTAAGTATTAGCAGTAATTTGAAAGCTTGTTCCATTTTTTCCCTAAACATAAGAGGTCAACTGAGGAAAAGGTTGTAAGGTTTCTGAAGGGAATAAAAGCATCTATTGGGTCAGTGCTCGAGGTCTTAGATTTGACAGATTATAGCTAGATTGTACAAAAGGCTAAAACCATGGAAGATAAGCATAAGGGAGAACAATCCCTCACACCTGGATTGTGAAAGAGGACTAATCCATTTTTGGACATGGTCAACTCATCCAAGGTATACCGTGGGTCATATAGTTCTAGGCCTGAATACAGATAGTCCTATAGGACATCTAGCTACCTTCCTCGAATTGCTGGTCATCTGGGCTCTACATCTTTTTGCCCGAACACTAGTACGGTGCCTACAGTCACAAGGCCACCCCGTCTCCCCCATCTACATTAAGTTAAGTACAAAGGGTCCCTACCCCAGTTTCGACATCATAGATCCGTTGCTTTAATTGCGACTCTTATGAGAATTTTGCCAAAGACTATCGAGTCAGACCAGCCTTACCATCCAGTCACCCCTCTGTGTACAGACCTCCCTTAACTTGGGGGAATCAACCGCAAGGAAGAATGTATGCCTTATCAGCTAAGGAAGCTGAGGCCAGCACAGAAGTGGTAGCAGGTATATTTTAATTTAAAATTTTCCTTATGCTAAATTTTGATGACCTATTATACTTATATGCATTGTTGCACTAGGTGTTCTACCTATATCGGGTATACTAGCCTATGTCTTGTTTGATTCAGGAGCTACACATTCATTCATATCTAAGAGATTTGTTGAGAAACTTGGTATGTTACCTTGGACACTAGATCATGAGATGATTGTTAGTATGCCTACAGGCAAAGTTACACAATTGAAGGAGGTGTATGGGCCATGCCCAGTTGAAATCAGTGGAAAGAATTTGGATGCACAACTCATAAAATTCAACATGCAGAATTTTAACGTTACACTGGGCATGGATTGGTTGTTGGCCCATCGAGTAAATGTGATGTGTGCTGAAAAACTAATTAGGGTGACAAATGATGAAGGGAAAGAACTAGTATACCAAGCAGATAAAATAAAACGGGCTAGAAAGGTCCTCATCTCTGCTCTTCAAGTGGTAAAGTTGTTGGAAAGCGGATATCAGGGTTATTTAGCATCGGTACTTGATGTTGATGCAAAGGTTACACCTCTAGAAGAGGTAGAGGTGGTTAAAGAATTTCCTGACATCTTTTCAGATGATCTGATGCAGCTACCGCCTGATAGAGAGTTGGAATTTTCCATAGACTTCTTGGAGTAGCTCCAGTGTTCAAAGCTCCATACAAGATGGCACCAGCTGAATTGAGGGAGTTACAGATGCAGTTGCAAGAATTATTGGAGAAGGGGTTTATTCGCCCAAGTGTTTCACCTTAGGGTGCCCCAGTATTTTTTTTCAAGAAGAAGGATGGTAGCTTGCGTATGTGCATCGATTATCAGGAATTGAATAAGCTAACCATTAAGAATTGGTATCCATTGCCACGCATTGATGATTTGTTTGACCAACTACAAGGATGATTTGTTTGACCAACTACAAGGTGCAAAGGTATTTTCTAAGTTAGACCTTAGATCAGGCTATTATCAGCTCAAGATAAAGAGCGGCGACATACCCAAGATAGCTTTCAGGACTCGGTATGGTCACTATGAGTTCCTAGTGTAATCTTTTAAGTTAACTAATGCACCGGCAACATTCATGGATTTAATGAATCGAGTATTTCATGATGTCCTTGATAAATGGGTAATTATTTTTATTGATGACATCTTGATCTACTCTGAGACAGAAGAGGAGCACAGTCAACATTTGATGATGGTATTACAGAGGCTGAGAGAACAACAATTGTTTGACAAATACAGTAAGTGTGAATTTTGGCTTAAGCAAGTTGGATTCCTGGGACACGTAGTGTCTAAGGATGGAATCGATGTGGATCCTGATAAGGTGAAAGCAGTAGTAGAGTGATAAAACCCCACGAACGTTACAGAAATTAGAAGTTTCTTGGGTTTAGCTGGGTACTACTGGCGCTTCATTGAGAATTTTGCTTGGATCTTAGCACCAATGACTAAGTTAACCAAAAAGGGGGTAAAATTTGAATGGACAGAGGAATGTGAGACGAGTTTTCAGGAATTGAAGAAATGGTTGGTGTCAGCCCCTGTGTTGACCATCCCTGAAGGCACAGGTAGAATGACAGTCTACACTGATGCTTATAAGGTCGGGTTGGGTTGTGTTCTCATGCAATGCGGTAAGGTAATAGCATATGCATCCCAACAACTAAAGGAATATGGAAAGAACTACCCCACTCATGACTTGGAACTAGCTGCAGTCATTTTTACCCTAAAGATTTGGCGACATTATTTGTATGGGGAGAAGTGCGAGATATACAGTGATCGCAAAAGCCTGAAGTACTTTTTCACCCAAAGAGATTTAAATATGAGACAGAGGAGATGACTCGAGTTCATGAAGGATTATGACTGTGACATTCAGTATCATCTTGGCAAGGCTAATGTAGTGGCAAATGCGTTGAGTCAGAAGACACAGACTGTGTTACTCTCACACTTAGCAGTTAGCCCACAACTCGTACAAGAGGCGATGCTAATGGATAAAACCCTCTTATATGAGGGAGCAACCTTAGAGCTTGAGCTCTACAGGTGAATCCGTCTATTAGGAAAGAGGCGATAATGAAACAACCTTTGGATCCTGAGTTGCAATGGATCAGAGTTAAGATTCAAGAGCAAATAATGAATAACCTTGATTTCATTTTAGCCAGCAACGGGGCATTATTGTTTCAAGGTAGGTTGTGTGTGCCTGATGATTTGGAGATACAAGACAAGATAGTACAGGAAGCACATAGCTCTGAGCACTCACTCCATCCAGGAACTACAAAGATGTATAAAGACCTCAAACAAAACTACTGGTGGCCAAACATGAAAATCATAATGGCCCTATATGTGGCGACTTACCTTACATGCCAAAAAGTAAAAGCTGAGAGGCATCGACCTTATGGTACTCTTCAGCCACTCCCAATACCAAACTGAAAGTGGGATAGGATTACGATGGACTTTATTACCGGACTACCACACACACCTAAGGAGATGGATGCGATTTGGGTGATAGTTGATCGGCTTACTAAGACTGCTCATTTCATTCCCATCAAGACAAAATTCTCTATGGTCAAGTTAGCACAATTTTATATGGATAATATAGTGCGCTTGTATGGAGTGCCAGTGAGCATTGTGTCAGATAGGGACCCAAGGTTCACTTCCAGATTTTGGAAAAGTTTCCAACATGCTTTGGGATCACAAGTGAACTTGAGTACTGCTTTCCGCCCACAGACTGATGGTCAATCAGAACGAACCATACAGATATTAAAAGACATGCTCAGGGCATGTGCAATGGAAATGAGTGATAATTGGGAAGAATATATACCCCTTATGGAGTTTGCCTATGAC
The DNA here is from genome assembly GCF_013358625.1 of Macadamia integrifolia. NCBI lineage: Eukaryota > Viridiplantae > Streptophyta > Magnoliopsida > Proteales > Proteaceae > Macadamia > Macadamia integrifolia. Next base: position 352,452 of record NW_024869058.1, read on the forward strand.
AATAGTTATCAAGCTACAATCGGGATGGCTCCATATGAGGCATTATATGGTAGGAAGTGTAGAACTCCTCTATATTGGAATGAGGTAGGCGAACGTTGAATGTTAGGACCCGAAATGATACAGATGACATGTGACAAGGTCAATGTTATTCGAGAAAGGATTAAGGCAGCTTAGTCTCGTCAAAAGAGCTATGCTGACACCCGAAGGAAAGACATTGAGTTTCAAGCAGGAGAAAAGGTGTTTCTCAAGATTTCTCCTACTAAAGGGTTGCATAGGTTCCATAAAAAGGGTAAGTTGAGCCCGAGATACATTGGCTCAAAAATGTTCATAATGTATTCCATGTATCCATGCTAAAGCGATATGTTCATGATCTATCGCATGTGTTACCCGTGGAACCAGAATATCTAGAAGCTGATATGACCTACAAAGAACAGCCAGCCGAAATCTTGGATCAAAAAGTGAAAAAACCTTCGCAATCACTCCATTTCCTTCGTAAAGGTACGATGGGCTAACCATTCACTTGAAGAAGCAACCTAGGAGAAAGAAGATAAAATCCAAGCCAAGTACCCTCATCTTTTCGAATAACCAGGTATGCTAATTTCGACGATGAAATTTTTAAAAAGGGGGAGTAAATGTGATACCTTACTTTTAAAACCTGGTTTACTTACACTGTTGACCCAGTTTAACTATGCAGGACCCAAACCAGAGAGGGTTAAGGCGGGTTCCCTATGGACCATGATGGCAAGGGTGACTTTGAACACAGGTTGACCAGACAAGTCTGAGTCAGTGCCAAAGGAGACGGGTGTACCCAAGTGGTGTACATGCACGTATCATAAGGCCATGTATGGGTAATGCTGGTATGTAGCCGTATCCTAAAGTGTATACGTATTATATATCTTGTGTCGAGAGTGAGATACATGCTGAGAGTCGAATTCCATCAAAATCTCAATTGTTTGGCTAAGTTTTGACCAACAAGTGGGCAGTCACAGGTGGGTGAACCCGCCCACCAGTGTGACCCACCCATGTGGTTACTAAATATTTTCTAGTATAAATAGTACTTATTGTTTTTCTTTTTCTCATTTAATGCATTAAAGAGTGGGTGGGAAAAGTAAAGAAGAGAGAAAAGAAAGGAAGAAAAGAGAACGGAGAAGAAAAAAAAAATGGAAAAGAAAAAGAGGAAGAAATGATTTTAAGCGACACCGAGGTTTGATCTTCTCATTTTGACACCGGAAAAGTGATCCCCAATGCGAGACCTACGATTTGAGGTGAGTGAAGGCTATACTTCTTAAACTTTCACAAAACCCTAAGTGAAACCCTTGATTTTGATAGAGTTCCTTGAGATCTTGTTAATCCCACTTGAGATGATGAATCTAAGGTTTAATAGATGGTCTATATGTTGATTTTGAAGGTTTAAAGAAGTGTTTGTAAGATTTGAGAAGCATTGATGATTTCTTGAGTTAAGAGGTAATTTTAGGATTTTTGAAGAGTTGTTGAGCAAAGAAGGTAAGATTGCTTTTCAATCCTTAAATCTAACTTAGATCTATGTTAGAATCATCTTATGAGACCTTAGATGTGTGAAAAATGTGATTGAAACAACCCATTTGATTTTTCCAAGGTTGAGGAGTGTTTTAAGAGAGAAAACCAATTTTTGCACCAATAGGTGAGAGACGGGCGAACCCGCCCACCTGTAGGGGCCCACCTGTTGAGGCAGAACCTTAATTCCAATAGGTGGGCAAAGACTAGCGGGTGAACCCACCCACCTGTAGGGGCCCGCCTGTTGGGGCAGAAACTTAATTCCAATAGGTGGGCAAGGACCGGTGGGCTATTTGGCCTGCCTATTGAACAGGTGGGCGAAGATCGGTGGGCTATCCGGCCCACCTGTTGAATCGGTAGGCGAAGACCGGTGGGCTGTCTGGCCCACCTGTTGGCCCACCAGTCAGATTTTTGAGCTCGAATGGGCCTAAAATGGGTAGGCAACCTTCTTTTATGATTTAAACATCAAACCTCGTTAGTTTTGGCCCCAAGGTGGTGAAATGCTAACCTCTTTCGCTTATGATAGGTTCTATTAGAAACTTACATTTCTCACGCCGGATCTCACCCGTACCGAACATGAGCTTTTGTACCCAATAAGTAAGTGGGGAGAGGACATTTGACTTTATTTTAATGCATGTTTTTGTATCATTAAATTGTATCTAGACTAACCATGTCATCATACAAATTATGTGTAGATTAGTCATCTCGTATGCCATTCGTACGCATTGCTTGTGCATTATAAACAAATGATTTATGATATGTGTGTTGCGCTTTACATTCTCAATGCTAAGTGATTGATGTGCTTATATGATGAATGGTTGGATTATTATGCATGATGCATTATTAGACTAAATGCCATAGTCGGCTTGAAAACGAGTGCATTGGTGGCCCGTGGTATGGGATGCGGTGGCACTATGCAATCGTACTTTATCATAAAGGAACATGCGGTTTAGGATTATCATTCCCTGTGCTACGACCCTTCCCAACAGGGGTTAAGGTGTTGGGTTATCACTTGGGAAGAAACAGTGGTCGCGGTTGTTGGCTCATTGTGGCAGTTAAACATACGCCCAACTAGTCATTAGGACAGTCGGCAACCTCAGTGGTATATTCAAGAGGGCCAATCGTACTACTTTTAAATTGCCAGGGTCGACACCTTTAAATTTCTATCATTTACTTTTATGTTGAGAGCCGGTGGTTGGCATGCTTTACTTTTCTGAGTACTCACGGTGGGCCTTCTCCGACAACTCTATGGGCATATCACGGGATGGAGTTCACGGCTTATGCTCAGGGCATACGCGCACTGTGGTTGTGAGTAACACATAACCTAAGACTTAGTAATGTTGTTTAGGTGGATAAGATTAAAATGAATTACATTACATATAATGCATATGGATGTGAATGTTTGTGTGGTCTTTCTTTTCACTTACTGAGCTAGTGAGCTCATCCCACATGCACACCTCTTTTAGATGATTTTGTAGGTCATCCACCTGAAGATCAGGAGTCAAGCCCCACAGTCGAGTTTCCTATTGAGGATTGGTGGGTCCCTGAGGAGTATGAGCACGGTGCTGATTACATGTGCAAGGGCTATGCTACAGGATCACAGTAATGACACCGTACAACATTTTGCTTTTTATTTTTTATGACCTCCCATTTTGTGTACTTGATATGTAAATTGTTATTCTTTTTGTGTAAATATCATGCTTGCGGGCCCACATGTACTTAGTTATATACTATAATTTAGGTATCAAGTATATTGGGGATATTTACAAGTAATTTAAGTCTTTCGCTGAACTTTTGAACACTTATCTTAGATGTGGGTATGCTGTGGTGGGATATTATATCAGATGATCCTGGCAGGTTTTGGGTTAACCAGAGTTAACTCGATCACCAATCCGATTCTGTGTGAACGGGGTGTGACATAGCCAATGGGTGATCTCACAATGGCATCTGGTCCATCGCTTCAAGCCCCAAGCCCAGCAGCCTTTGGATAGGAATAAGGCCTATGTGGCTTAATCAGAGCCATCCAATCCTTATCCTTGAACATCTCAATATTATAATTAGCTCCTCCCTTTAAATTTCTAGTGCTAAAACACCCTTATCAACTCAAACCTTTAAAACCTTTAAATTACATAAAAACCCCTGAAATTTAGAAATTAAAATCTAGAAAATCCACCCAACACCGAGAGCAACTGATGATTTTTTTCGGTTTGGATTTTCAAACTACATTCACGGAAACAAATGTAACATTTTCATACTATTTTCAATTGAAACGAAATGAAGTGTATTGGAGCCACGATTAGATGTTCTACAACTTTCCAGAAGACTAAAATGCCCCTAGGCATTTTCAATAATACATCTTCCTCATACAGAATCGAAATGCGATGAAATCAGAACCGTTAGAAAGATCAGATTTTTTTCGTATTGTTATATGGAGAAAATTTCTTCCAAAAAATTCATCTTCAATGCTAAAATTCCTCTCGACTGTCACAAATGTTGTAACTTCTTCATACGTTATCGGAACGCGATGAAATAAGATGCACTAGACTAGATAAATTACGATCTATCTTTTTTATGAAGAAATGGTCTTCTAAAAATGTTATTTTATTGAAAAAAATGCCCCCAAGCATTAATAGCCCAATTTTGCCAGTTTTGATCCGAAAACCTATACCACATACTAAGGATTATCAAACCACTCCATGCATACCATGCAGTTCTCTTATCTCATCAGTGACATAGGACACTGCTATATCATCATTTTCAATCGCATCACCCAAACTGGCTATGTCATCACCGCCACATGGCTAGGTTGCTAACAAGGACGACCATAAAACAACCCCTTTGGAGTTGTTGGCAATCACTTCATCATGAATACACTCCAAAACCTCGATGAATAACTCTCTCCCCCTTTGACAACAAGTACAAAGGGTGGAACCAATGGACTCCCCCTGAGTCTAATATAGGGATAGCAACATCAAGCAACTTGCTTCCCCTCTCCCAAATGCCCCTAGTGCTTAGGAAGAACCACCACTCCCAGCTTCTGTCTGAGGAACTCAAATTGATCTTTGGGAAGCGGTTTAGTGAAGATATGAGCCACTTGCTCTACTGTAGGGACAAACTTCATCCTTACATTATGTTTCATCACCTTGTCTCTTAAGAAATGATACCGGATTGTAATGTGCTTCGTTCTAGAATGCATCACTGGGTTCTCGGAGATGTTGATAGCACTAGTATTGTCACAATATAGTGGCACTATTTGCTTCATCCACAACACTTGTGTACAACAAGATGTAGCTGCAATGTATTCTGCCTCTGCATTGCCTCTGCAGTTGAAAGAGAGACTTACTCTTGCTTCTTATTGTGCTATACCACCAAGCTGCTCCCCAAATAAAATGCATCACCACTGGTGTTTTTCCTGTCATCCACACATCTTTAAAAAACTAACAAACTGCAGCTCTTAACTTTCGGATATCATAACCCAAACTCACTAGTCCCCTTCAGATATCTAAAAATTCTCTTCACTTCTGCCACCTGTGTCTCCTTTGGTCTTGCTTGGAATCTGGCTATCATGCACATAGCTTATAAGATGTTAGGCCTACTAGCTATCAAATATAATAGGCTACCAATCATTGGCCTATACGAGGTGTGGTCAACTGATGGAGATTCATCTTCCTTGCTCAAATTACACACAATCATCATAGGTGTACTAACTGGCTTGCAATCCTCTATGGTGAATCTCTTCAACATCTCCCTCACATACTTGGACTGAGATATGAAGATACCTTCCTTCTTCTGACTGATCTGTAAACCGAAGAAGAATGACAATTCTCCCAACATTGACATCTCAAACTCATCTTACATTCTCATTATAAAATCTTTGCACAACTCATCTTTGTGACCTCCAAAGATGATATCATCAACGTACACAACCACCATAATTTGACTGTTTTCTTCAATTCTGATGTAGAGACTACTATCCACTAAGCCTTTCTTAAAACCCAACTTGCACAAGTAAGAGTCCAATCTAGAATACCATGCCCTTGGAGCTTCTTTCAAACTATACAAGGCCTTCTTCAATATACAAACAAGAGCAGGGTACTCACTCAGCTGAAACCCATTAGGCTGCTCTATGTAAACCTCCTCTTCTAAGTTTTCATTCAGAAAAGCTGATTTGACATTCATCTGATAGACCTTGAACCCATGTATATTGACAAAGCCAAGAAAATTTTGATAGCCTCAAGTCTTACCACTGGAGCAAAAGTTTCCTCATAGTTAATGCCTTCCACTTGAGCATACTCCTTACATACAAGTCTTGCTTCATTTTTCACCACTTGACCATCTTCATTGACCTATTTAGTGCCAGTCACATTCTTGTCAACTGGTCTAGGGACTAGATCCCAAGTGTGATTCCTCTCTATTCGATCAAGTTCTTTATTCATGGCCTTCATCCAACTCTCATCATTACTTGCTTCGTCAATAGTTTTTGGTTCAATCTTTGAAAGAAGAGAGTAGGTGTTGGTCTTCATTCTTCTAGTCTGAACACTTATAGTGGGGTCACTAATGATTAACTCATCCGTTCCCTATTGATTAACTCTATTGTGTTTCGTCTACTCATTTGAATCTACCTCAGCCTGTTCAACAGCAACTTCATCTTTGCTTTTGGGTCTACTATCAACCAGGTCATTCTCATCATAAAGATCTTCAAATTCTGGGAGTTCATTTCTTGAACTAGAAGGAATATCCCTTTTCTCATCAACTCTAGCATCAGCATTCTCCATAATTTTGTCAAGTCTGTTGTTATAGCATTTGTAAGCCTTGCTTGAAGTAGAGTAGCCTAGAAATATACCCTCATCAGCCCTATCATCAAACTTACCCATATCTTGGTTTGTGTTCTTGATGTAACACTTACTACCAAAGACCATGAAGTGTCTTGCTGTAGCCATTCTACCAAATCAGATTTTATATGGAGTCTTGCTTTCATAAGGTCTTAACATACACCTATTATAGATGTACACTGCAATTAGAACTGCCTCCATCCAGAACTTATAGCCCAAGTCATTCTCTGCCAATATTGTTGTAGCCATGTCCTACACTGTTCTATTCTTTCTCTCTGCAACACCATTCTATTGGGATGTTCTTGGAGCTAAAGTTTGTTTCCTAATACCATGCTCAAAGCAATATTCTTCAAAATCATCCCAACTGTACTCACCTCCCCTGTCAGATCTCAGACACTTTATCTTCTTCCCTATCTGATTATGTGAGGGTAGTGGCCGGAAGGAATGTCCTCTCCTCCTTCGTGGGGAGGAAAAAACTTTATGTGTTCCGTCTTCTCTCCTCTCTTTCTCTTTCATGAGGGAGGGGTGTGTAGTGTGTGCTTACCCTATGGGCCCTGCATCGCCATATAGCCCTTGAAGATATGTGGATGCCTCTTTTGGAGGAGTATAAAGTTCATCATTCGAGACAAAGATTTGAGATGGTCTAATATAGGGATTAGGATCATGCAAAAAGGTTTGGAGTCACCACTTAGGATTATGGGCCTAGGACCCGAGGGTGGACCCAATTCTTGAGAAAAGGGGCTAGCTAGTCTTGCTTTGTCCAAAAAGTGAATCGCATTTCAGCCATTGGATCCGGATCCTCAAGATTGGCTCTTCAATCAGATCTCATGAGATCTTTAAGATCAGAATCTTCATAATACCTTCTATGCACGTGCGAAACACCACAACACGCCTTGATCAAGTGCAACGCCAGAGCATCAAGACTTATTCACCTAGCCAATAGGTGATCTTGCGATGGCATCTGGTCTGTCACTTCAGAGCCCAAGCCCAGTAGCCTTTGGATGGGAATAAGGCCTACATGGCTTAATCAGAGCCATCCAATCCTTATCCTTGAACATATCAATATTACAATCAGCTCCTCCCTTCAAATTTCTAGTGCTAAAACACCCTTATCAACTCAGAACTTTAAAACTTTGAAATTACACAAAAACCCCTAAAGTTTCTAAATTAAAATATGGAAAATCCACCCAACACCAAGAGCAACTGATGATTTTTTTATTTGGATTTTTGAACTGACTTCACGGAAATAGATATAACTTTTTCATACGGTTTTCGATTGGGACGAAATGAAATGTGTTAGAACCATGACTGGACACTCTGCAACTTTCCAAAAACCCGATCATCTGACTCAGTTATATAAAAAGACCAAAATACACCTAGGTGTTTCTAATGATGCATCATCCTCATACGGAATCAAAACGCAATGAAATTAGAACCATTGCAAAGATCAGATTTTTTCCGTATTGTTACATGGAGAAAATTTCTTCTAAAACAATTCATTTTTAATGTTGAAATTGCCCCCGAATTCTATAAATGCCATAACTTCTTCATATGGTATTAGAATGCGACGAAATCAAATGCACTGGACTAGATAAATTGCAATCTATCTTTTTCATGAAGAATTGGTCTTCCAAAAATGTCATTTTTGTTATAAAAAAATGCTCCTAAGCGTGAATAGGCCAATTTTGCCAGTTTTGATTTGAAAACCGGTACCACCTACTAAGGATGTATCAAACCACTCCAGGCAAACCATGTTGCTCTGTTATCTCATCGGTGACATTGGACGCTACCATATCACCCAAACTGGATGGGTTACCGACAAAGACAACCATAAAAAAACAATATTTGGGGTTAGCACTGCTCATCATAAGGGATCAAGAGTACTGGACTGGTGTAGTTAGATCATTTGGAGTATTGCAGATTGTTTGTGAGTGATATGCTATGTTGTTAGATGGAAGCTTGATGTAGCACTACTACATTCATAATATCTCGTTAGATTACGCGCTCTCTTTACTATACGAAAAGACACATGTGGTAGAAAGACTAGAATGGATGATTGAGTATGTCCACCCTAAGTGGGTGTGTAGGAAATGCAAATCAAATTAGGTCTTGACTCGGTTTATGCATGGGTCTCCCATATGGGACAGAAGAGATCCTCTAAGGTTAGAAACCTTAATTTTCCCAATCTCTATAAATAAGATGTTTGGCCACATGTAGAAATATATGGTGAACAAAAGCTCTTCCTCTCCCTCTCATATTTTCAGTCTCTCCAACTATGTGAGTGAATGTCTCTAAGTAATTCCATCATGTTCCTAGGATTTGGATGGTGAATTGTTGTGACAGATCGTCTTCCACTATCTAATGAGATCACGCAAACCTAGATCCTGTCTATTCATACAGGACAGTCCGCAAAGCAACCAGATCTTCTCCTTCGCATTTGAAACGTCATTGAGGTAACCCTAGAACCCGATTTGTTTCCATTATATAGGAATTATCTCACTTATGCAAAGGACAGAATACAAGACATCGTACCCCAACACACATCCCATTCTACATTTACCATTGCCTTCATAAATCTATTAGATAAAGTCCCACATAACAAAATTTCTATGCACATTCAGTGAAGGTAACCAACCTAGCTTATCTACTAGTAGTGGTTGATGTTTTGTTTTGTGATGCTTTATTTTTTATTTTTCAGTCTTTAATAACATTATCCTTCTAGCATAATTGAAAAGCCAACCAAACCTTAGTGGACCACTATTAGAAAGAAATTCGATTGAAGACGAGGACAAGATGACAAAATGGTGACGACTACAACAAACAAAAAGATGGCTAAAAAGATTATGAATCGTAGACTATCCCCTATTTTACGGGCCAATTACTATCACTCCCCTGCACTTAGCCAATATTTACTAAAATTTCTCTACCTTCAACTTTTTATTTTATTTTATTTTATTTTATTTTATTTTATTTTTTTCTGATACCCTCCTATTTTTGACCTTTTCTCTCTTCTTCTCCCCTGCTCTTTTTAGATACGCAGATTGTCCCTTCTCCTCTCTTAGTAAGCAGTTTTATTGGAGTTGATTTTCCTTTTTTTATTATTTTTCTGACCATTTTCTCTCACCTCCTCATCCTCATCTGAACATCAAGGATTTCACCGTTGGAAACAAGGGACGAAGAACTTATGAGACTTGTTGATCGCATTAGTGGTGAGCAAAACATTGGCATATTCTAATATTTGTGGCCTCCTCCTCATCCCTCACAATCGGTTTTGCGCTCCTTGCAACAAACACATTGGAGATCTCGTACTGTTGTCCCCTTCTATGTATTAGGATTCTTTTGGAAAAAATACCAAACATTTTGGCCATGAGATATTGAGTTCCTGTAACCATCATAAGCATTTCAACGGAATTAGTAGTTTTGCTCCAACAGTTTCTTAATCTAATACAAAATACATAAAAGTATAAATCTTAGGAACATAAAATTTTTCAGCCTTACTCAAATTGAAAATAGATGGGGTTTAGTATTGAACAAACCTTTTGACTAAGTGTATGATGCTTAAGAAACCTACTCATTCTATGAGCACGCTTGGTAGGTGTTTTTCTTTTCTCCTTTCTTCAAGGCCACTAATCAATAATAATCGATGGTTTGCATAGTTTTAACAATCGTATTGGATCGGTTAAGAACACTTGAATCTGATCAGATGGGTATTAGCCAGGACCAATCCCTGATCATGATATTCACAGAAAAAAAAAAAAAAAAAAAGCATCTATGTGGTCCCAACGAATTATCGATCGGATTTTAAAACCTGGTAGTCGGTCAAGAGTGACCAAGGCATCTAGAAGGTGTGGCGGCCGTGGGTATTAAAATTTAAAAACCATCTTCAAGAGTGTTTTTAATGTACCTTACTGGTCCATAATTAAAGGCATCTTAAGAGTTTTAAATTTGCCTAAACAGTACTAAAATAAACATTACTTTGTTACCCAATGAAAGGATTTCTATTTCAATTCAGCCAACAGGCCAATGTCACTTGCTATGTCACCGAAACGAACTTGGAACTGTTTCTTCTCATTTCTCTCTATATAAGCTTAGTAGAGTTGTTGGCATATCCTCATCTCTCTCTCTCTCTCTCTCTCTCTCTCTCTCTCTCTGTGAAAGAAAAATGTCGAAATCACCTGAAGAGGAGCACCCGATGAAGGCCTTTGGATGGGCAGCTAGGGACCCCTCCGGTGTCCTATCTCCATTTAGATTCTCACGAAGGTTTCTCCACAACTTACCACTTTATTATTTATTGTAGGTCACGTTTGGAGAAATATGTGTTCATGTGTTTAATCTTCTAATCCAATATCTTGGATATTTGCCTGATTTCTGAATATTATTTCAGAAAAAACTGCAGCTAAGCCCAACACAGCCTTACTTTTAAAGCAACCACTGATATAATCAAAATAAAATTAAATGTGTGCTTTTTGGAACTTTGGATTGGCAGGGCAACGGGAGATGAAGATGTGACCTTCAAAGTGATGTACTGTGGGATCTGCCACTCTGACCTCCACTTCCTCAAGAACGAATGGGGATTCTCCATCTATCCAATGGTTCCTGGGTAAGATTTTATCACAGTAAATATAAATTTGAACTTTTATTCAGAAATTCTCTTCTCCTTCTCATTTGGTGGGAGTTTTCATCTTAGAAGTTGGAACTTATGGGATGGAAACTTTATATCATATTAAATTGGGTTTTTTTTTTTTGGTAAAATATTAAATTGGGTTTTCACTGTATCCATATTGCCACATGTGCTGGGGAATGTTAGAATTTAGTCTCACATTGGTTACTAATTAACCTATAGCCCTCATCTCTTATATACTTGGGAGTCTTTACACCTTCCAGTTCTATTTTAAAATGAAAACTTTACACATTCATATCGGGGACTGTTTGGTTAATAGTAAAGTCAGTAAAATGCAAAAAATGTAACCTAAAATCAACAATTTTTATTATTCTCTTCAAATTATTTTTACTTCCGACTGAAGACTATGAAAATGAAGTTTTCTTTATTCAATTCTAACCAATCAAGGCATAAATTGGCAGGCACGAGATTGTGGGAATAGTGACAGAGGTAGGATGTAAGGTGAAAAGATTCAAAGTGGGTGATAAGGTAGGTGTGGGGTGCAATATTGGGGCTTGTCACTCCTGCAGTAACTGCACCAATGACCTAGAGAGCTACTGCCCTAAGGTGATGCTCACCTACAGCACAACTTATTATGATGGCACCATCAACTATGGAGGCTACTCCGATATAATGGTGGTCAGTGAGCGGTATGCGGTGGTGTTCCCGGATAACTTGCCGCTCGATGCCGGTGCACCCTTACTTTGTGCAGGGATTACAGTGTACAGTCCATTGAAATATTATGGACTAAGTGAGCCTGGTATGCACTTGGGTGTTGTAGGGCTTGGTGGGCTTGGGCATATGGCTGTGAAATTTGCCAAGGCTTTTGGAATGAAGGTGACTGTGATTAGTACATCTCCTAGCAAGGAAAAAGAAGCAATTGAACATCTTGGTGCTGATTCCTTTTTGGTCAGCCGTGATCAGGCTCAGATGCAGGTACGCATCTCCATAATTCTTATTGCAATTTAACTTAGATAAACAAATAGTAATTTCAAAAAGAAAAAGGGTTCTCCGTGAGTAATTGACATAAAAGAACTCCCCATTAATGAGTTGCGATAGATTGGTTTTGTATAAAGGAGCCCATCGTCATGCGATAATGTTTGTATAGAATGGAAAGTAAATGGGGATCTTGGGTTAATTCGATGTAGTTTTCCACGCAAGGAAGAAGATCCGGTTGTTTTGCACGTTGTTTGGCACGAAAGAGTACAATTGAGGGTTTGCGACAATCTCGCGAGGCTAAGTTCTACCCTCCAAATCCGAGGATAGCAATAGAGATCCTTAGAGACACACTCTCAATAGAGATAGACTAAGGATAATAGAAAGAGAGCTATTGAGATTAGGTTAAAAGCCTACTTTATTGTGACGAAACCTCTTATTTATAAAGATCTGACAAGTTAGGATTCCTAATCCTAATGAGTCTATAGTTATCCCACATGGGTGACCCATGAATAAACTAAATTATGACCCAGTTCAACTAATTGGTTGAATTAATTGAGTGTTCAATATTAAAACATGCAAACATGGTTTGAAAACTTTTATATTTATATATATATATATATATATAAATATATATATATATATATATATATATATATATATATATATATATATATATTTAATAAGAAAATTATCTACTCCATCCACTAGTGCTGGCTTGGAATCCCGAACAAACAATCGTTTCATGTGAGATGGAAAGAGATAGAGAAAGAAAATACTAATAATTTACCTCTTTAATAGATATTGGTGGGTCCTTACTCTAAATAATCATTCCCACGGTGACCTGCCCACCAAAGGAGTAGAATTGCGTGTCAGAGTCACGAAATGGCATGCATTACATTACATTATAGACTTTATCCAAAAAAAAAAAAAAAAAGGCTTACATTATAGGGAATGGGAGTGGGGACCTCTATTAAATGGACCAATCCCTGCCATCTTGCCTACAATGTGAAACAAAACAGCGGGGTCACAAGAGAAATCATGCATCTAAAGTAAATCTGAATTCCTAAGAATCATAAATAATCTAAGGGCATTTTCATAATAGAGTATTGACCCAATAGTAGTATAAGGTGATATTAATATTTTAAATATAAAGACACTACTGGCTTGGCTCACTCCCCATGTATGTGGGTATAAGATACATTAGGAGATAACATTCTTTATTCTGCATATAATATTTGGTTTTTTATAAATATATTCTTCGTATGCACAGGAAGCCATGGGCACTTTTGATGGCATTATTGACACAGTTTCTGCCTTTCATCCTCTTCTACCATTGATTGAACTACTAAAATCTCATGGGAAGCTTGTCATGGTTGGTGCACCAAACGAGCCGCTCGAACTACCCGTCTTCCCTTTGCTTATAGGTGAGTATTACAAAAATTATAAATCTATTGGTAGGGAATGCATGTTCACTTCTCTCTATCACTAAATGGATCACCTCATCGTATAGTATCTAAGTCAACAATCAACAATGAGGGAGGGAGGGAGGGAGGGAGAGAAATAAGGTAGCATTAGTAATATCTTAAAGCCCAATAGCTGAATTACTTGTGAGTCATGATCCTATGTCTTCAACAGCTTTGGTCCAATCAAATTTAGATTGGTTTAAAAGGTGTTGTGGTCCATACCTACGTCTTCAACCACTCATGGGCCATTCGCAAAAGTATACTCATCCTTATACAATTAAAAGGGGTCAGATATATGAATCACTTTTCTCCCTCCAATAAGCGCTATTCAAAGTCCTACTAGATACTAGTCTTAGCTATACGTTTATTTATGTACCACTTCTCTTAGAATTGTTTTAGACTTTCCCAAGCTCTTTCAGCTCCTTCGATCTGAATCAAATCGCCCATCTATACTAGAGCCCTTCAAAGTCCTCCGTTGCACATGTTGACGCCACCTCATTACTTTCATGCAACTTATCACATATAGCAACTGATCCTAAATTAGCCATAATTTGTTCAAACCTTATTTTATCATTTTAAGTTTCACCACTCATCCATTTCAACATTGTCATTTCAGTTGTACCAAGTTTTTTTATATGTTATTTTTACTCAACATTAAGTTCTAAGCATCATCTCTGGTCATATAATTTTCCTATAAATTTCTTTTTTGAGTTCTCAAGGAATGAATTGATCTCATTTTTATGTTTACTAAGCAATGAGATTACTCTGTACAGGGAGGAAATTTGTGGGTGGAAGTGCTACTGGGGGAATGAAGGAGACACAAGAGATGATTGATTTTGCAGGGAAACACAATATAACAGCAGACATCGAGGTTATTCCAATGGACTATGTCAACATCGCTATGGAGCGTCTTCTTAAATCTGATGTCAAATACCGTTTTGTCATCGACATAGCAAATACCTTGAATGCTACATAAACATGAAGACTTTGAATTAGTTTTTTACTTCAGCATCAGAACCACCACACGATCACTAGGTTTGAGTTTTTCTCTCAAGAAAAAATGTTTATTTCTTGTGCCAACAGAATCTTTGCTTGATACTATATTATGTCGATGCAAGTGTCTTGTACTTTTGTTTCTTTTTGGGAGATTAGTAAAATTTTAGTCTTGTATCATTTTTTTAGTATCAAAGACTAAAACTTTCCATACTTTCAAAGGTTTACTTGTGCAGAATGGTAACAACAGAGGTCTATGGTTGCCTCAATGACATTTCCATATAGTGGAATGGATCTAGTAGCCTTACGTGCCATCCCCACCGAACCCTGATGATCAAAATTTTAAGGAAATCTCATTAGGTTGATAAATGAAAATCCTCCACATATTCACCCTCAAAATCTAAGGACTAGGATGGAGATCCACGGAGACACTAACACACCAGAGAGAGAGAGAGAGAGAGAGAGAGAGAGAGAGAGAGAGAGATATGGCCCTTTGAATTTGGGCTAACCAGAAAGCCAGAAATAGAATCTTCGGAGGTTGGCATACGCTACGCCGGTGGCACACACAACAGGGGTGAAATCTGGGCCATCGGATTCAATCCAAAATCAACTTTTAATCTGAGCCGTTAAATGCTTCAATGGCTAATAAATCTTAGCCGCAAAATTAGAATAAGGGAGTCAATTGATGATGTCAGTGTGACGAAGGCACTGACATCGTCATGCACGTTGTCGACACTCCATTGGCTGCATCAGCACAAAATTTGCTAGCTTGTCTTGCTTTGTCCAAAAAGTGAATCGCATTTCAGCCGTTGGATCTGGATCCTCAAGATTGGCTCTTCAATCAGATCTCATGAGATCTTTAAGATCAGAATCTTCATAATACCTTCTACGCACGTGCGAAACACCACAACACGCCTTGATCAAGTGCAACGCCAGAGCATCAAGACTTATTCACCTAGCCAATGGGTGATCTCGCGATGGCATCTGGTCTGTCGCTTCAAAGCCCAATCCCAATAGCCTTTGGATGGGAATAAGGCCTACGTGGCTTAATCAGAGCCATCCAACCCTTATCCTTGAACATCTCAATATTACAATCAGCTCCTCCCTTCAAATTTCTAGTGCTAAAACACCCTTATCAACTCAGAACTTTAAAACTTTGAAATTACACAAAAACCCCTAAATTTTCTAAATTAAAATATGGAAAATCCACCAACACCAAGAGCAACTGATATTTTTTGATTTGGATTTTCGAACTGACTTCACGGAAATAGATGTAACATTTTTATGGGATTTTTCGATTGGGACGAAATGAAGTGCGTTAGAACCACGACTGGACACTCTACAACTTTCCAGAAACCCGATCATCTGACTAAGTTATATAAAAAGACCAAAATGCACCTAGGTATTTCTAATGATGTATCATCCTCATACGGAATCGAAACACAATGAAATTAGAACCATTGCAAAGATCAGATTTTTTTCGTATTGTTACATGGAGAAAATTTCTTCCAAAAAATTCATCTTTAATGTCGAAATTGCCCCCGAATTCCATAAATGCCGTAACTTCTTTATATGCTATCGGAATGCGATAAAATCATATGCATGGGACTAGATAAATTGCAATCTATCTTTTTCATGAAGAATTGGTCTTTCAAAAATGTCATTTTTACTGTAAAAAATGCTCCTAAGTGTGAATAGGCCAATTTTTCCAGTTTTGATTCGAAAACCAGTACCACCTACTAAGGATGTATCAAACCACTCCATGCAAACCATGCTACTCTGTTATCTCATCGATGACACTAAACGCTACCATATCACCCAAACTGGCCGGGTTACGACAAGGACAACCATAAAATAACCATATTTGGGGTTAGCACTGCTCATCATGAGGGATCAAGAGTACTGGACTAGTGTAGTTAGATCGTTTGGAGTATTGTAGATTGTTTGTGAGTGATAGGCTATGTTGTTAGATGGAAGCTTGATGTAGCACTACTACATTCGTAATATCTCATTAGATTACATGCTCTCTTTACTATACGAAGAGACACATGTGGTTGAGAGACTAGAATGGATGATTGAGTACGTCCACCCTAAGTGGGTGAGTGGGAAATGCAAATCAAATTATGTCTTGATTCAGTTCATGCATGGATCTCCCATATGGAACAGAAGAGATCCTCTAAGGTTAGAAACCCTAATTTTCCCAATCTCTATAAATAAGATGTTTGGCCACATGTAGAAATATATGGTGAACAAAAGCTCTTCCTCTCCCTCTCATGTTTTCAGTCTCTCCTACTATGTGAGTGAATGTCTCTAAGTAATTCCATCATGTTCCTAAGATTTGGATGGTGAATTGTTGTGACAGATCATCTTCCACTATCTAACGAGATCACGCAAACATAGACCCTGTCTATTCATACAGGACAGTCTGCAAAGCAACCGGATCTTCTCCTTCGCATTTGAAACGTCGTTGAGGTAACCCTAGAACCTGGTTTGTTTCCATTATTTAGGAATTATCTCACTTATGCAAAGGACGGAGTACAAGACATCGTACCCTCAACACACATCCCATTCTACATTTACCATTGCCTTCAGAAATCTATTAGATAAAGTCCCACATAACAAAATTTCTATGCACATTCGGTGAAGGTAACCAACCTGGCTTATCTACTAGTAGTGGTTGATGTTTTGTTTTGTGATGCTTTATTTTTTATTTTTCAGTCTTTAATAATATTATCCTTCTAGCATAATTGAAAAGCCAACCAAACCTTAGTGGACCACTATTAGAAAGAAATTCAATTGAAGACGAGGACAAGATGGAAAAATGGTGACGACTACAACAAACAAAAAGATGGCTAAAAAGTGCACACAATCACTCATGGTTCCACCACCTTGTGGCTAGTTGCTTAACCTCGTGTGTAGTCATGAGTAATGGGCAAGAAAGGCACCCCCTTGATCTCGTACCTACGGGTATATCAAAAGGATCACATACCTTGCGTATTTAGATCCTGTCAAGGAAGCCTTGTCGGTCTTATTGGATCCATTATATACTCAGCATCATGTAGAAGCTAGGAGCACCACAACCTAACTGTAGAAGTTGTTTGTTTGCGGTCTTAAAAAGGAATGTTCCTACATTATATTCCCATTATAAAGAATTGCTTTCCTAAATGGGTTTCGGATAAAAGGTGTCCCTCCTCCTAAAAAAAATGTCTAAATACGTGACTCAGGGGCAATCCCGTTAGAGTTACATAAAGTCCCGAGAAGTCCTGGAAAAATTAGGAGGAATGACACCTAGTGGGAAAAAGAGCAAGGAAAGCATGACTTTATTACATAGAATGTCTTATGAGAATATTCTCGACAAGCCATTTTTATGAATCTCTTGCTTATGACATTGAGTGGACTGGGGGCGTCAAACCCTATCCACTCCCTATCATTAAGCAAACTAACTTTGGATGGATCATTAGTTGTTAATCTAGTGAATGTCTGAACAAGGGGCTGGGAATTTAAGAATCCTAAAATAAGCCACTTTTGGTTCAAGAATGATTCCACACCTCAAGTATTCTCCGCGGTCCCTCTGGACACGTCAAGGTAATTGGTTAACTCATCTAAGTCCAGTATCATCTCCATCGTCTCCTCAAGACTGTCTACTACCAAGTGATTACAGCCCAGTTAGCATGGATCCACCAGACTTTGAATCACCCGAACAGGCATGAGTCTGTCCCGTGGAGACCTTAGAGACATAAATTGTCACACCCCGTTCACACTGAACCGGAGCGGTGACCGAGTTAACACCGGTTAACCCAAACCTGCCAGGATCATTAGATACTGTATTCCACCAGATCAGTGGAAGACTAAGTTTTACCTGTGAATAAATCCCATATACTTGATACCCGAATTGTGATACAATAATTATATACATGTGGGCCCGAAGGCATGATAATTACACAATAAAAGTACAATTCATATATCAAGTATATACAGGAAATCATCAAAACAGTCAGAGTGCACAGCTCGGCTCGGTTTCAAGGCTCGAGCTCAGCTCGGCGTCAAGGGTTGAGCCCAGCTCGGCATCACATAGAAGAGCTCAGTTCGGCCTCAGAAGTGGAGCTCGGCACGGACTCAGAAGTGCTGTCCCGCAGCACAACTCTCACACGAGCAGTCGGCGCCGTGCTCTAACTCCTCAGGGGTCCACCAGTCCTCTTCAGGAAACTCGACTGTGGGACCCACCCCATACTCCTCAGATGTATGACCTGCAAAATCATCTAAAAAGGGGTGTACACGTGGGATGAGCTTACTAGCTCAGTAAGTAGAAAGATGGACCACACAGCAGTCCACACATCACAACACATCATATGCACTACATGCCATGCTATACATTTTAAATCACATCCACCTAAGCAACATTACTAAGTCTTTGGTTTTAGTGCTACTACAACCACAGTGCGCGTATACTTCGGGTACGAGCCGCGAACTCCCTCCCGCGATACGCCCATAGGGCTGTCGGAGAAGGCCCACCGTGAGTACTCGGAAAAGTAAAGACAATGCCATCCACCGGCTCTCAACG
>NW_024869058.1:371452-410488 GCF_013358625.1 Macadamia integrifolia
GATTGCATAGTGCCACCGTGTCCCATTCCACGGGCCACCAATGCATTCGTTTCCAAGCCGACTACGGCATCTAGTCTATCAATGCATTATGCACCATGATGTCCACATTCAACATATAAACATCTCATTCAATTGGCATTTGAAAAGTAAACATAGCACATATGCGCATCAATGTGTGGAATGACTAATCTACATAGCATATTCATGATGACATGACTAGATTAGATATATTTAAATGAATGCCAAACAATGCCTTGAAACAAGGCCAAACGTCCTCTCTCCACTTACATGTAGCGTACAAGGATTCCCGTTCGGTACGGGTGAAATCCGGAGCGAATCGGGTAGGATTTGGTGAACCTAACATAATTGAGCGGGGTTAGTGCTTCACCATTTTAGAATCAAAATTAATGAAATCCGATGATAAAATCATGTTTAGAACGTCAAAAGAAGGTCACACGTCCGATTTGGGTTCGATCGGACATAAGGATCACCTTCGGGGCCACATGGGTGGGTCAGACAGGTGGGTAGTCTGGCCCACCGGTATACCCACCGGTTGGGACCGACGGGTAGGGGCTCGCCGGTATGGCCCGCCGGTTGTACCCGCCGGTTGGGCCAGGGACCCCTGTTAGGACCGGCGGGTAGGGGCCCGCCGGTAGAGCCTGCCGATTGGGCCCGAAGGCCCCCCTGCCTTCTCAGGTGGGTACCCACAGGTGGGTAGGGGCCCACCGGTTGTACCCACCGGTCTTGGCGGGAAACACCCTGTTTCTTCTTAACTTTCTCTATTCTTTGGGGATTCAAATGGGGCTTTTCCCCACCCATTCTTCACACCTTGAAGGTCCTATAGGATGGTTCTAACCTAGATCTAGGTTAGATTCAAGTGGGGGAAAACCATTTTACCTTCTTTGCTCAAGAACGACTTCAAACCCTCCAAATCACTTCAAACCCACAACGTTCTTTCCACCTTGTCAATATCTCTTCAAATCTTTCAAGATCAACACATAATCATCTATTAAACCTTAGATTCATCATTTCAAAGGGGATTTACAAGATCTCAAGAAACCATACTCGAATCAAGGGTTTAAAGCTTGGATATGGTGAATGTTCACAAAACCCAACTTTTCTTACCTCCAACTGTAGATCTAGAGTTGAAGATCACTCTCCCGGCACCGGAATGGGAAGATCGAGCTTCGGCGCCGCTGAAATCCCTCTTTTCTTCCTCTTCCTTCTCTTCCTTTCTTCTTCCCTTTCTTTTCTCTCTCCTCTTTACTTTTCTCACCAACGTACGGGGGTAATAAATGGAAAGAAGAGAAGATCATAAAGCTTTATATATAATTCCTAATAAGTGAATAGTGCACTTGGATGGGTCACTCAGGTGGGTGCACCCACCTATCCTACCCACCTGAGAGCCAAAACTTGGGATTTTGACCGGGTTCGGACCTCGGCGCGAACCCCACCCCAAGCATACAATGTAGCATACGTATATACCTTAAAATATGGATATAATACCTGTTTTATCCGTACATAGCCTTATGGTAGGTGCACGTACACGGTTTGGGCACTCCCGTCTCTTCTGGCACTGGCTTGGACTTGTCGGGCCAGCCGGTGTTTAAGGTCACCCGTGCCATCATAGCCCATAAGGAACCTGCTCTAATTTCCTCTGGCTCTGTTCCTGCATGGTTAAACCGGTTCAACCGCTTAATCAGACCGGGTTTAAGAAGCGGGGTATTACAGTTACCCTTTACCGCAGATTGATCTTATGAGTGATGCCACCTCGAGACATGAGATGTTAAGCTTTATGGATGCGTACTCGGGCAATAACTAGATAAAATTGTACAAGCCCAACATCCCAAAGATGACCTTTATCTCTGAAAGAGTTCAATACTGCTATGAATTGATGTTGTTTGGATTGAAACATGTGGGTGTGATGTATTAGAGACTGGTGAACAAGATCTTTAAGGACCATATTGGCCACAACATGGAAGTTTACATTGACAATATGCTCATTAAGAGCTTGAAGGTTGAGGATCATAAAGCCAACCTAAGAGAAACCTTTGAGGTCTTAAAGAGATACAACATGAGGCTAAACCCCACTAAGTGTGCATTTCGCATTACCTCAAGTAAATTCCTTGTGTACATGGTCTCTTTGCTGGGAAGCCAACTTGAATAAGATAAAAA
Source organism: Macadamia integrifolia (assembly GCF_013358625.1). NCBI lineage: Eukaryota > Viridiplantae > Streptophyta > Magnoliopsida > Proteales > Proteaceae > Macadamia > Macadamia integrifolia. Next base: position 373,628 of record NW_024869058.1, read on the forward strand.
CCATCTAGGATTTGACCTCACCGAGGACAATTAAAGAAGTTCAAGAACTTACAGGTCGAGTCGTAGCTCTGTGTCATTTTATGTCAAGGTTAGCTAATAAATGCCCACCTTTCTTCAAAATGTTGAAAGGTAACAAGCGATTCAAATGGATCGAGGAGTGTGAAAGGGCATTCGACCAACTTAAAGGTTACCTGGCCTCGCCCCCACTACTAGAAAATCTTGAATCAGGAGATGACCTTCAACTATATCTTGTGGTGTCTTCAGTTGCCGTGAGTGCAGTCATAGTGAAAAAAAGAGGAAAAACCACTGGATGCTGAGACCAGATACCCAGGGATCGAGATGTTAGCCTATGGTTTTGTTGTAGCAACAAGGAAGCTCAGACCCTATTTCCAAGCCTGACATGTTGGGAAGGTTGGTCAATTGGGCCGTTGAGCTCAAGGAATTCGACATCAAATTAGGCCTCGAACCGCCATTAAGGCACATAATTTAGTAGATTTCGTGGTGGAATGCACACTTCTAAAGGAAGAGAAGTGGAAAAGCTTGAAGAGGAAAAAATAAAAACCACTTGGATACTCTTAAGTTGACGGATCCTCCAATTTGGGTGGGGCGGTGCGGGCCTAATCTTAATAAGCCTAGAAGGTTTCCGCCTCGAGTATGCCCTAGGGTTTAATTTCTTAGCATCAAACATTCAACCAGAGTATGAAGCGCTCCTAGCAGGAATGAGGCTGGTTAGAGCATTTGTCGTGAGAAGCATAATAGTCTATAGTGACTCCCAACTCGTCATAAGATAAGTTAATAGTGAGTATGAAGCAAAAGAGCTAAGGATGGCTAAATACCTGAGAAAGGTAAAGGAGCAAGCAAACTTCGAGGACTTCGAAGTGTGCCAAATTCCCCAAACTAAGAACACCAATGTTGATGCCCTCTCCAAGCTAGCTACCTTTGAGCACAACTTGGGCGAGCGGTCTTTACAGAGGTCCTCCAGTGACCTAGTATAGCAGGCTGAAGAAATATGCAGATTGGTAGTGAATCAGGATGGGTGAACCCGATTATTGACTATCTAGTAGAGGGCAAACTATGTACCCGAACAAAAAGAAGAAGCTAGGAAAGTCAAAATTAGGTCAGCATATTTTATTCTCATAGATGGGGTACTTCATAAAAGGCTATACAATGCCGTATTTAAAATGTCTGAGGCCCTCCAAAGCGGAGCTCGCTCTCTAAAATGTGCACGAAGGAATTTACAACCAAAATTTGGGCAACAGGGCCTTAGCCCTAAAGCTCTTAAGGAGCAAATTTTATTATAAAAAATAATGCAAAGAAGAGGCCATAAATTTTGTACGAAGATTTACTATGTGGGGGATGGATATCTTATGTCCCTTCCCACTAGCTAGCAACTCGGTAGAGGAAGCTTGTCATAGTAGTACTAAATGGGTCGAAGCCTAACCGTTGGCCACGATTACAGAGAAAAAGGTTGAAAAGTTCTTTCGCCACTCAATCATCTATAAGTACGACATCCGTAATCCTCATAACAGATAAAAGGAAACAATTTGACAATAGCCAGTTCAAAAGCTTTTGCCCTTGGTTCAGGATAGACCACTAGATGATATCGGTGGGATACCCAGCTTTGAATGGACAGACTAAAGTCACAAATAGAATCCTACTCGACGGAATTAAGAAGAAGTTGGAAGAAGCTTAGGGACTTTGGGCTGAGGAGCTACTGATCATCCTATGGGCTTACAAGATAACTTGCAGGATGGCTACAGGAGAAACACCCTTCATGATGGCATATAGCACAAAGCAGTCATACCAATAGAATTCAGATTGACCCCCCACAGAGTACAACAATATGATGAGAAAAGTAATGATGAGGGACTTCGAGCCAATCTTGACCTCCTAGATGAGGTTAGAGAAAGCGCCCAAGTTTGCCTTGTGACTTACCAATAGAAAGCTACTAATTACAAGAATCCCAGAGTCAAGGAAAGGTTATTCAGAGAAGGTGACCTAGTCCTTAGGGGGACCAAAGTCTCTGATCCTACGAACTAAGGAAAGCTGGCACCCAACTGGGAGGGGTCTTACCGAGTTACCAAGATAATAAGACCAGGATCATATCACCTCTGGGGGCCAGGAAGATAGAGCGGGCCTAAAACTCAGAGAATTTTAGGAAATACTACCAGTAGTACTTTACTTCAGTTTACTCTACCTAGGTTTTCAGTTGTACTTACTTTAGTTTAATTTACCTATCTTTTGTTTAAAGTCTACCTAGTTACTCTTCCAACTCGCATTTAATTTCATCTACATTAACTACTTTGGATGTAAGTTTGTTTTGGCACAGTATTCTTTTGATTGATTCTCAATCATGAATTAGGTAGCAAGCTAAGGCGATTCAGAGCCTAACTTGGTATCAAGACCAAACGGAACCAACCAGACAGAAGGAGGCCAAGTTAAATGATCCGAGTAAAAGCCTATTAAGGCACTTGCTAAAAAGCCTAAGCACCTGACCTTCTAAATTAAGGCTGACTTAAACGGCCGAGTAAAAGCCTATTAAGGCACATGCTCAGAAGCCCTAGTGCCTGAACTTCTAACTTAAGGCTAAGTTAAATGGGCTAAGTAAAATCCTATTAAGGCACATGCTTAGAAGCCCAAGTGTCAACCTTCTAACTTAAGGCTGAGTTAAATGGGAGCCTATTAAGGCATGTTCGAAAGCCCAAGTGCTTGACTCACTAACTTAAGATTAAGTAAAATCAGCTGAATAGGACTCAAGAAAAAGTCCATTAAGACTGGTGCTCCAAAGTCCAAATACAGCCTAGCCTACCATCAAAGACAAGTCACTTAAAGAGGAAGGCACCAACCACCCTATACTTCAAAACTTTTTAGTATATGTTTCAACTCGGCATAGAGGCCACACTTGACTGAAGAAATAAAAGATCCGACACTTGACTGAAGAAAGAAAGAACTTCATTAAACATTCACCAAATTTCTTACAAAAGGAGGGCCTAAGAGCCATTACAAGAGATAACCACAAAAGTACAAGAAAGGATCCCTGGCTACTCGATGTTATGCTTGTGGACTTCAAAATCGAGTTCTTCAGTGTTCTCCTTGTCAACTCCACCGTGGACAAGAGTCGGGGGCAGAGGTCGATTGGCGAGGCCCTCAATTTCAAGTGTCCTCAACCTCGCCTGACGTTAATCACTAGCCTTCACCTCCTCCTTCTTGTCATCACTTAGAGAGAAGGTGACATCGCAAGTCGAAATTCTGACCTTGAGATAGCGCTATAGGACCCAATTATGGATGTCAATAGCACCTGACACAAATAAACTAGAGCCGAAAACCTTGTCATTTTCATTAAAGGCCTTAGAAGCCTTATATTCTTGCAAAATTTGAACTTTCCTGGAGGCAACTGCCTTGACCCTATCTTTTTCGGCTACAGATAACAACTTCCTATCCAGATTTTTCTTAGCCTTCTCCTTTGTTTTGCTAAAATCAAACTCGAGCACAGAGATCCGTTTCCCGGTGGCAGTACGCTCCTTTTCTACAATGGCACAAGCATTGTGGGCTTAGGAAAGATCCTCTGTAACCTTCTTAGGCAAAGTAGTGGTCTCAGTCATATAGTTCATGATCTACATCAAAATTGTGCATGCATGACAAAAAAGAATCGCTGAAGAAAGAGTATGGCTAAAAAAAAGAGAAAAAGCCGGATTACGAAGTGCTACTCACCCTGGCAAAAGCAGTATGTGTAGAGTCTAGGACCCCTTTCGTCAAGTCCCCCACCATTGCCTTATCTTCGGAGAGATGACCCTCAACTAGAAAGGCCTTAGCTACCCTCAGGTCACCAACATCTGTATCTTCGGTCTTAAGCCCATAGGGAGGTACGAATGGGACCTCTCCTCGAGGAGTCTGAGGAACATTGATGTAAGTCCGAGCAACCAATTCTTTAGGTGGACTATTCAAGTCCTCAACCTCCACAGCCTTGACACTGTGGGTTGTAGCCAAAGCCTGAATAGCAGAAGGATGGGAGAAAGATTCTTGAGTCTTCTTCCCTATATCGCCAATATAGACATCAGAGGCCTTCCTCTTTGGGGCATGCTCTTGTGCTGCCTTTTGTCGTGCCAATGCCTTCTCAGCCTTCTTTAGGGCGATTCTCTCCTTGGACATGGTGGAATCAACAACCACTGCTGAGTAGAAAAAGGTAGTTAGCACCAAGTAAACATAAGGCCAGACTTTACTTCTAAAAGTCTGCTAAGGGACTCACCTGGGCTAAGTCCCAGAGCGTACAAAAGCCTTTCATTCTTGAGTTCCTTTGCCTCGATGAGGGGGTGGAGGCTTGATTTAGCCATCGTAAGGGACTCATCCTCGGATGCGCTGAGAGGAGGCGTTTCATTGGCCGACTTAACGTCTAGGATCAACCACGCCGTACAGAAAGGAAACCTGTCCTCAACCCCGGGTTTGACAAAGAAGAGTTTCTTCTTCCACTTTTTATCAAGGATAGAGTCTTGGCTACAATCTAGACATCCCTACGATGCCGAAAGCTGAACCAGCATTCCTCAGTTGGGTAACGAACAAAGTAAAGAAATTTACAAAAATTTTAAGGGAAATCTCCCGATGAAGTCGGTCAACAAATACAACAAACGCCAAAATAGTGCGATAAGAATTTCTGCACGAGCTGAGCAGGGACTATCTTATAATGCCAAAATATCTCAACAAACAAATCATGAAGTGGGAGGCGAAGGCCAGCCTTGAAGGATCCCATGTAAAAGCAAGCCTCGTGAAAGTTCCTAAAGCTGGCACGCTTGGGAATCATAGGCAACCTAACTTCATAGGACTCAGGAATTTTGCATGGAGCAGCAATATACTCCAGTTCACACTGCTCTAAAATGTTAACTATGTGTAAAGCCCCAACCTCGAAGGAGGAGTCAGCCAAGGATGCAGCTTGAGCTCGATCCTCAAAGTAAATGGATGGGACCATGTCCCTACAATGGTGAGTAAAGGACGAGACCTCATTGTCACTCTATGTCCAAGAAGATGAGGGATGAGAAGAACAGGAGCCTAAAGAAGAGGAAGTAGAACTCCACGGGCATGTGTGTCATATATACCTTGACAAATTTGAGGTGTTTGACTAATGGCCCTCATTAGGTTAAAGAAAGAGAATGACATGACAAATAGTAAGAACAAAGTTGAGACTTACTCATAGTCCAAGGGGGATGCGCCAAATATAAAACCGAACTGCCAAATCCACTAAATGGGAAGACAAACAACCTAGAAGCCCGAGGAAATAACCTCCGAATTAAGTGGACTGAGTAGAGCTCTCTGATTGAAAACGTGAAGTATGGCTAGAAATCCCATACCCTTATATAGATCCCAACCCCATTGAAATGGGAGGGAGAAGACGACCTTTCTATTCCCCGAGGAAGAGATGATATATCACCTCCTTAGGGCGACATCCTGACTTCCCATCATGTCAGCATTAATTGCACATTACCTTGAAGGAAATTTGCATGAAGAAGACAGTTCACAAATGACCTTGGTTCCTTCAACTCAATCATTTTTTGAAACCATTAGTCAAAATTGAGCGTGCCAAGGTAAGAGAAGGAGGCATAGTGACATTACTGGCCTGAAAAAATGAGTCAAAATCTAGGAAGGAAACTTCATATATAGGCAAGGATTAAAGTATCGGTATCGGTTTCCGTATCGATTGATCAAAATTAAGATACGTATCGGAGGATATCGTATCGTATCAGAGATACGCTAAGATACACACATAAATGGATGTAAAACACCTTTTTAAACACTTGCATAAAAAATTTGTTAAAAAAATCTATTGATAACATGTATTATGCATAAACACTAAATAGAGGTTATCACACTAAGAATTCAAGGTTTGTAGTTGTCCCATAAATGTAAAATCCTAGTTCTCAACCTTGATTTCCACTTTAGTTAGAGAGAAATATGGTTGGTAGCAACTTTGGAATAAAAACCCCTCAAAAAATCGTGTTTTTTGAAAAAATACCCATCTTGGCCATTATATGACCGTAGCGCACTGTATCGATACATACTGATACTCACCGATACATATTGATTGATAAATACTGATACTCACCGATAGGTACTAATACTCATCGATATGTACTGATCGATACATACAAATACTCATTGATACGTATCGATACATACTGAAACGTATATTTCACCTCGATTTTATATTCTTCATAGAGTATTAGTACGTATCGATAGTGTATTGGTGCATATCGATATGTATCCTAGGATATATATCGATACAAAAGGATTTTAAAAATTTCATGTATCGTATCGGTGTGTATCGTATCGATAGGCTAAATTTAAGATACATATCGGAGGGTATCGTATCAGTATCGGAGATACTTTAAACCATGTATATAGGAGAACAGCTAAGGCATGATCCAATCCAAAGATATCTGATTTGAGTAGGTGAATAGTCACCCAAAATGACAAATTCAACGGGCAAGTTCAACTTTAGCAGGTCGAGTAGCCATCCCATATAGCAAGGCCAAAAGGGAAGGTTGGAAGCCAAAGGCTTGGGTTGGCAAGGCCAAGTGGCCAACCCATATGGCAAGGCCAAAAGGGAAGGTTGAGTAGCCTCCCAAGAAGGTAAGTCCAAAAAGGGAAGGTCGAGAAGGAAAAATCTGAGTTGAGAAGGCCAAGTAGCCACCCAGAATGGAAAATCCTAGCTGAGTAGTCCGAGTAGCCACCCAGAATGGAAAAAGGCCGAGGTGAATAGGCCGAGTAGACAACTAGAATGGAAAATCCAAGCTAAATAGGCTGAATAGCCATCCATAATGGAAAAGGCTGAGTTGGGTAGGCCGAGTAGGCACCCAAAATGAAAAATCCAAGCTGAACAGGACAAATAAACACTAAAAAATGATAGAGTTTGAGTAAATAGGGCAAAAGGAATCCCTAATGGAATTCAAAGTCCCGTTGGAGAACCTCGGTTAAAGAAAAAGAAAGAGAAAAGTTAAGCTTTTGCTCCTTCATGGCCTATAAATGGCCAAAAGGGGTATGGGGCATATGATATGCCCAAAAATATCATACCATTAGATGGCCAACACGTGGCATGAAGGAATATACAAACTATTCAAGACATTTGTTAAAAGAAGGGAAAGCACGCTAGATCATGGAGTCCCCATAATCCCCTCTACTTTCTCACGACGCACTCGTCCTCAACCCGAACCTCTCCTAAACGTGAGAATGAGGGTAACTCACTTAGGGGAGACTCCCTACACCCAAGTAAGAACACTGGTCAAGGAAGAACCACATTATCGTCACATAAGAAAGCAACTAACCCTCTAAAGAAACCATATACTATAAATAGGAAAGGAATCCTAAGGTATGGACACTTGACTCTTTCATACTCTAGTCCCCTCTCCTCATCCCTACTTGTAACTCATTATTGTTGCAAGGAAGACTAACTTGAGTATCTTAGAGTCCCCCTGGAGTAGGCTCCGGGACTCTCTTAACTTGGTCTGCCTGTGGAGGACGGGAATATCCACCAACCAATTTTTTGATGCTACATTTCCTTTAATGACCTTGTAAGGGAAAACAAATTTGGGATCGGATGGAGAGAGAGAGTGTGGGATTAACCCTACCCACTTTTCTCCTTCATTTCCTTTTAGGGATTCTCTGTGGAATATTTCATTTTTTATCTTTTTCCCGCTTATTTCCTCACACCTATCTGCCTTGTTGGGTGATGTCTCTAAACATGTCTGGTGACTATAGGAGATGGCGAAAGCATGATTTTTGGGTCACCATCTAGGATTCAAGGCTTAGAACCCTATGGTGGAGCCCAATTTCGATCGAGTGATTGAGCCCAAGTAGGGGGTTAAATTCCTGTGAAAGGACGGAACCCCTGAATTTGACTTCATATTTTGGTCTGTTCCAGAGATAGGGGTCCGTGTCAGGTTATGAGTGTGGGAAGGTGTTAGGCACACACCTCGCCCAGAATTTTCAGTCTTTCTATCAAATGCTTGGATTTCGAATATTCTCCCCTAAGAATTTTAACAGCCTAAACCAACATGGAAGTTTTATCACACGAGATAATATAACACATGTATATAATTGCATGAAATGATTACAAAAAACTATTAAAACATTATATGGAATAATACATAATCTATATTAAAATCACATAAAAATGATAAGTTACATAAAATGACAGAAAATGTAACTAACATAATCTATAATACATAATCTATAATACATAATCTACATAAATGTGCAATGCCTCTTGAAATGATGATTATGATTATTATTTTATGTGAGGAACACATATAATAATGAATGTGGAGATGAGATATATATCATGCAAACAAATAAAATCAAGATCTAACATTTACATGAAACAACCAATAACAATAATGAAAGTTTTGGTAATTCTCCCTGACTCAGGGGCAAAGATTTGATTTTCTTCTCACTTTCTTAGAGAAATAAAAACTTCCAACACTTGGGCAAGAAATCTAAAAGGATTACCATGTTATGGTGTAGACATGGATTTTGGTTTTGAAAATTTGGGCAGCGCTTTAGCACTGTATTCTTGAAATAGGAATTAGCTATGGGAATTCGAGCAGGGCTTCAGCGCTATATTCCTGAGATAGGAATCAACTATGGGAATTTGGGCAAGGCTTCCACGCTATATTCCTAAAACAAGAATCAACTGTGGGAATTTGGGTAGGGCTTCTGCGCTATATTCCTGAAATAGGAATTAACTATGGGAATTTAGGCAGGGCTTTCGCGCTATATTCTTAAGATAGGAATCAATCGAGGGAATTCGGGCAGGGCTTTTACGCTATAAAAAAAAGAACATCAAAATCAACCACAAAAATTTAAGCAGAGGTTCAGAACTAACTTGAAATAGATGACATGGACTTCCAAAACCAGGACAAGGCTTCTGTACTAGGGCGTTAACTTCAATGAGCTTTAGATGATTAGATCTGAAATCCCCAAGACTGTTACATTCTTTTTTTTTTCTATCTCTCTCTCTCTCTCTCTCTCTCTCTCTCTCTCTCTCTCTCTTTGTAGGGTCTCTGGAACAGAGATTTCTCTCTCAGGATTTTTCTTCAGTCTTTTTTTCTGGGCTTTCACAGTGACCCAGGATCATCTATTTATAGTAGAAATGATACATCTATAAAGAATCCTTACAGGTAGAGTGTAAGGGCTTACACGTTTTTGAAGAACTCTTTTTAAGAGATAAGGATCCGTGTAAGCCATTTCTTAAGGGCTAAGGATTCGTGTAAGGCTTAAAAGGAGATGGTAAGGCTTACCATCTTTGTATAAGGCTTAAAAGGAGATGGTAAGGCTTACCATCTCCGTGTAAGGCTTAAAAGGAGATGGTAAGGCTTACCATCCCCGTGTAAGCCTTAAAAGGAGATAATAAGGCTTACCATCTCTGTGGAAACAATTCTGAAGGGTTAAGTATCCGTGGAAGGTAATAGGGTGAGTGGCAACCTAATAGCTTGGGCGGCAGTGGTTCTTATCGGCTTTGGTTTAGTTTGGTTCGGGTTGGTTTAATTTGGTTAGGGTTTGGGTTTATTCTGGTTTGGTTTGGGCTGGTCTGGTTTGGTCTAATTTGGTTCAGGTTTGGTCTGGTTAGGGTTCAGGTTTGGTTTAGTTTGATTTTATCACACCCCACTTGCACAAAACTGAGCCAGTGATCAAGTTAACACCGGTTAACTCACAAACGTGCCAAGATCAACAATGCAGTGACTGCAATACATCACTCATCTATTAAACTAAGATAAGAATTGTATTTTCAGTAAAGATCTATTCATAATAATATCTGTAATCATTTTTCAAACACTTGGTACCCAAATTGAGTTATAAAGGTTATATACAATTGGGCCCAAAGGCATGATATATATATATATATACACAAATATAACAATGTAAGCATCAAGTAACAAAAGGGAGTACATAAAAAAGAATCAAAAGAATCACTCAGGAGTCACAGCTGCCATGTAGTACAATACTCGCACGTGCAATCAACACCGTGCCAGAACTCATCAGGGACCGACCAATCTTCAAAGGGAAACTCTACAGTGGGGTCCGGCTCCTGATCGCCAGACTGGTAACTTACAAAATCACCTAAACAGAGTTGTGCATGTGGGATGAGCTCCCTAGCCCAGGAAGTGGAAAAGAAGACCACACAAGGAAAACTACACGAACAGTTACAACACAAATGCACCTATATGCAATTCATTTTAACCCTATTAGCCTAACAACATTACTAGGTCATAGGTTTCATGCTACTCACAACCACAGTGCACGTATACCCCTGGTATAAGCCACGAATCCCATCCTGTGATACTCCCATAGGGTTGTCAGAGAAGGCCCATCGTTGGTACCAGAATTTAAAATGCAAGTTGGCTCCCAATAAATTTAAATGATAGAAAGTAAATGGGTGACTCCACCTGAAATAAAAGCAGTATGATCGGCCCTCTGAATATATCACCGGGGTTACCGACTGTCCTAGAGATCAACCGTGCATACTTCTAACCACTGCAAGAGTTTGACAACCGCAACCCGATGCTTCCCCCCAGTGATCCCCCAACACATAAACTCCTATTGGGAAGGGTCGTAGTACAAGGGTAAATCACATCCTAACCACATGCCTCTATATGAGCATAGTACGATTACACGATGGCATCACATTCCATACCATGTGCCACCATGCACTCGTTTTCAAGCCGACTACGACATCTAATCTAGCATATAGGTTATGTCCAAATGAAATTCTTTCATCACACACATCAAGACATAAATGATGTTCATCATAAAGCAAAGAATAACATGTTATGTAAATGCACATACAATGCGTGATATGGCATATGTGATGTCTAGTCTACACACAAGTAATATGATGACATAGCTAGACTAACACATGTTAAATGACGTATAACATTTTGAATTTAAATCAGAGTCCACTCTCCACTTACTTGTATGTGTACTCGGTGCTTGTACCCAGTACAAAAAAGATCCGATGTGTGGGTATGCATATATTGCATGTAACCTATCATAAACAAAATGGTTTATCATTTCACTATTTTGGGGTCAAAATCATCATGTTTGAACACTAAAATTAGGTTTAGAATCATAAATGGGGGTTACCCATCAAATTTAGACCAATTTTGAGAATTCTGGAAAGATAGTTGGGCTAGAGCCAAAGATCGGTGGGGTATGCAGCCCACCATAGCCTATCGGTTTCAGCCCACCGGTTACTCCATAGCCTAGAGACTGAGTTCTGAGACCATAGGTGGGTTAAAATCAGAAGACCTATGGGCTATGTAGCCCATCAATTTCAGCCCATCGGTTACTCCATAGTCTAAAAACTGAGTTTTAGGAACTCAGGTGGGCTAAAACTAGAAGACAGGTGGGGTAAAAATACCCCCCAGTCTTTGAACAAAAATTTTTTGACATCATTTCCGACTTCCCTCCGGCTTAGGGAACTTGTTTGGGAATGATCCGATGATTCAAATCACTTGTCTATGGTCCAATCACGTAACCTCAACCTAGATCTAAGATCAAATCAAAAGAAAATGAAGATTCTTACCTCTTTTTTAAGAACACCAATGAAATCCCAAATTTCACTTCTTTTGCTCAAGAACCTCCAAATACTCTAGATCTTCACCAATACTCCTTTCAAATCCTTCAAAATCATTATACACATCTTCCATTAGACCTTAGATTTGATTATCCAAGTAGGATTAGCAAGATCCAAGTGAGTTCTTTCCCAAAAATGAAAAAGAGGATTTAAGGATAGGGTTTCCTAAGAATCCTTGGAATGTGTGCAATACCTACCTCAAATCGAAGACCTCGGTGAGCTGATCATAAATCCAGGCTCAAAATACCAAGACGTAGCTCCGGTAAAGCTCTACGATCAACCTCCCCTTCTTCTTCTTTCTTATCCTTCCTTTTTTCCTTTCTTCTTATTTTCTCTCTTCTTGACTCTCCCACCGACCAACTAACATTAATAATTAATGTCTTCTCCCTTTTATACCTGGGCCCCCAAAATATCTTCTAAATCTCACGTGGACTGACTCAGGTGGGATAAATCTCAGGTGGGCTAAATCTCAGGTGGGTATATCTTAGGTGGGCTATATCTCAGGTGGGTATATCTCAGGTGGGCTATCTCAAGTGGGCTAAATCTCAAGTGGATATATCTCAGGTGGGCTAAATCTCAGGTGGGCTTCAATGGAAATAAACTCCTACATAATAGTAGATTACGTTGGCACTCATAAATTCTAGTACTTACCTTTACCTTTTATATATGGCCTCATGGTGCGTGCAAGTGCATGGCTTGGGTGCACATATTACACTTGGTACCTTCTCGGTCATGTCTGGCCAATCCGAGTTCAAGGTCACCCTTGCTACCATATTTCATATGGTACTTATGTCGATTCTCTTCAATTCAGCCCATATATGATCAAACCAAGTTAATACGATTAATTAGATCGGGTTTAGAAAGTAGGGCATCACATTACCCTCCCATTTTAAAAATTTCATCCACAAAATTGTAGTACCTGGTTATCCAAAAAGATAAGGATACAAGATTTGAATATCATCCTCTTAAATATGCCTCTTCGATCAGGTGGTTGGCCCACCGAATCTTCACAAAAGCGATAGAGCGGTTACGGAGAGCTTTCACCTTCTGGTCTGAGATCTCAGCCACATGCTCTTCATATGTCATATCTGTAGAAACGTAACCCTAAAATGATGCAGAAGATAATGGAAAAACAAAACAAACAATGCACACGGATTTTATGAGGTTTGGCAAGATTGCCTATGTCCCCGGTAAGATGAGATCCTGCTTCACTATTAATGGAGAATAGAGTTACAACCCTCTTCCTCACACCTCTCTGTATTGCTTGCATTACAGAGAAAGAAACCCTTGCTACAAACATATAGGGAAAAAACCCTAATCCGGATTAAACTACAATTGTCACCCTAATCCGGATTAAACTACAATTGTCACCCTAATCCGGATTAAACTACAATTGCCCTCAAATAAAAAAATTCGAGTGGGGGACCACCGTCCTGCATGTCTAGGTGTTGCACCAGTACTCCCTGGATTAAACTGCGATGGAATACAAGACATCATACACCAACAATATCAGCTTCTAAGTATTCTGGTTCCACAGGTAGTATGTGGGATGGATCATGAACGTACTGCTTCAACATGGATACATGGAAGACATTGTGAACACTACTGAGGGAAGGTGGTAATGCCAACATGTATGCTACTACTCCAACTCACTTTAAAATCTCAAATGGCATAATATATCTTGGATTTAACTTGCCTTTTTTATGAAATCTACGCAGGCCTTTGGTAGGAGATATTTTGAAGAACACTTTCTCTCCCTCTTAGAATTCCATTTCCATCTTATGGCTATCTGCATAGATTTTATGACGTGATTGGGATGCTTTAATTCTTTCTCTAATGGCATTGAATTTATCACATGTCATCTGAATCATTTCTGGTCTAAGCATTCGGCGTTCACCTACTTCGTCCCAGTATAGAGGAGTTTTGCACTTCCTACCATACAATGCTTCATATGGAGCCATCCCAATTGTAGTTTGGTAGCTATTGTTGTAAGCAAACTCCATAAGATGTATATATTCCTCCTAACTGCCAGTCATTTTTATGGCATAAGCTCGGAGCATGTCTTCTAGTATCTATATTGTCCGCTCCAACTGTCCGTCTATCTGTGGATGGAAGGCTATACTCAGATTCAATTGTGATCCCAAGGCTTGTAGGAAGCTTTTCCAGAATCTAAAGGTAAACATCGGGTCTCTGTCTGATACAATGCTCACTGGTACACCATGTAAGAGTACAACATTATCCATGTAAAGCTGTGCCAATGGTGTAAGTGGTCCTGATCGGAATAAAGTGAGCTGTCTTAGTAAGCCTATCAACCACTACCTGAATTGCATCCATTCCCTTGGGTGTACGTGGTAGTCCGGTGACGAAGTCCATTGTAATGTTATCCCACTTCCATTCAGGTACTGGGAGCAGTTGAAGAGTGCCAAAAGGTCGGTGCCTTTCAGCTTTGACTTTCTGACATGCAAGATAAGTCGACACATATAAAGCTATTGTGGACTTCATTGTTCGCCACCAGTAGTGTTGCTTTAGATCTTTGTACATCTTGGTACTTCAAGGGTGAAGAGAGTACTCAGAACTGTGTGCTTCCTTTACTATTTTATCTTGTATTACTTCGTCGCAGGGTACACACAATTTTCCCCGAAACAACAGTGCCCTTACCGGCTAATGTAAAGCTAGGGTCACTCATTGTTTGCTCTTGAATCTTCTCTCTGATCCATTGCAACTCAGGATCTAAAGGCTGTTTCATTATGGTTTCTTCCCTGATGGATGAGTGTACCTGTAGATCCGCCAAGGACATCGTCAACTGTTGAACATCTTCTGCCTGGTGTTCTAATTCCAAGGTTGCTTCCTCATACAAGAGAATTTCATCCATTAACATCGCCTCCTGTACGAGCTCTAGGCTGACAGCTAGATAGGAAAGTGACACAGTTTGAGCCTTCTGGCTTAATGCATCAGCCACTATTTTGGCATTCCCTAGGTGATACTGAATATCACAATCATAATCTTTCATAAGCTCAAGCCATCTCCTTTGTCTCATATTCAAGTCTTTTTGGGTAAAAAATACTTAAGACTTTTGTGATCACTGTATATTTAGCACTTTTCACCGTACAAGTAGTGACGTCAAATATTTAAGGCAAAAACGACCGCTACTAGGTCCAAGTCATGGGTAGGGTAGTTCTTTTCATAGTCCTTCAACTGTCTAGATGCATATGCTACCACCTTGCTATGTTACATAAGTACACATCCCAATCCGACTTTGGAAGCATCAGTATACACTGTCATTCCACCTGTGCCTTCAGGAATAGTCAACACTGGTGCTGACACTAGTCGCTTCTTCAGCTCTTGAAAACTTTTTTCACTCCTTTGACCAGTCAAACTTTATACCCTTCTTAGTCAACTTGGTCATTGGCGTTGAAATCTGAGAAAAGTTCTCGATGAAGCGTCTATAGTAACCTGCCAAACCCAAGAAACTTCTAATTTCTGTCATACTCTTGGGTACCTCTCAGTCTACTATGGCCTTCACTTTATCTGGAGTCACTTCGATTCCATTTTCAAGCACCACGTGTCCTAGGAATCCAACCTGTTTGAGGAAAAATTCACACTTGCTTAATTTCGCAAACAACTGTTGCTCTCTCAGTCTCTGTAGTACCATCCTCAAGTGTTTTTTATGGTCTTCTTCTAACTTCGAGTAGATCAAGATATCATCAATGAAAACAATGACCCACTTGTCGAGGACATTGTGGAACACTCGGTTCATCAAATCCATAAAAGCTGCTGGTGCATTAGTCAATCCGAAAGATAACACTGAGAACTCATAATGACCATACCGAGTTCTAAAGGTTGTCTTTGGTATATCACTATTCTTTGTCTTGAGTTGATAATACCTGGATCTGAGGTCAATCTTTGAAAATACCCTAGCACCTTGTAGTTGATTAAACAAATCGTCAATGCGTGGCAATGGATACCAGTTCTTAACGATTAACTTGTTTAATTCCCGGTAATCAATGCACATGCGCAAGCTACCATCTTTCTTCTTAATAAACAACACTAGAGCGCCCCAAGGTGATACACTTGGGCGTATGAATCCCTTCTTCATTAGATCTTGCAACTGTACTTGCAACTCTTTCAATTCTACTAGTGCCATTCTGTATGGAGCCTTTGACATCGGGGTAGCTCTAGGGATCATATCTATAGCAGATTCCAGCTCCCTGTTTGGTGGTAGATGGGTCAGATCATCTGGAAATATGTCTAGGAACTCTTTAACTACCTCTACTTCCTCTAGAGGTGTGACCTTTGCACCTAAATCAATCATCGATGCGAGGTACCCCGACATCCATTTCCTAGCAATTTTACTGCTTGCAGAGGATAGATGAGGACCTTCTTAGCCTACTTTATCACATCCGCTTGGTATATCAGTTCATTTCCTTCATTGTCAATCACCTTGATCTGTTTCTCAACACACATCATGCTCGCTCGGTGTACTGATAACCAATTCATGCCTAGTATAACATCAAATTTTTGCATGTTAAACTTGATGAGTTGGGCATTTAACTACTTCCCACTGATCTCAACGGTGCATGGCCTATATACTTCATTCAACTGTGAAATTTTTTTCTGTAGGTATACTAACTATCATCTTATGCTCTAGTATCTTAGGTGCAATGTCAAGTTTCTCAGAAATCTCTTTGATATAGATGAATGTGAAGCCCCTGAATCAAACAAGACATATGCCGGTATACCTGATATAGGTAGGACACCTAATACAACAATGCACATAAGTATAGCATGTCATCAATATTTACCAAAAAGGTAATTCTTAATTTAAATCATACCTGCTACCACTTCTGTGCTAGCTTCAGCTTCCTCAGCTGACAAAGCATACATCATTCCTTGTGGTTGACTCTCTTAAGTCAAAGCAGGCCTATACCCAGAAGGCTGATTGGCTAGTAAGACTGGTCAGGCCTGGCAATCTTTAGCAAAATGCCCATATGAATGACAATTAAAACAATGGTTCTACAAGGCTTGAACTAGAGCAAGAACTCTATGAGCCTGACCTGTAGCAAGTGGAGGGCGAGGTGGCTTAGTAGCTATGGGTGCTATACTGGTATTTGGGAAAAAAGATGTAGTACCCGGCCCACTAATGGGTCGAGGAGGATAACCCGATGGCCTGTAGGCTGCCTGTATGAAGGATCAAATTTGTATGATCCACGAAAATTCTTACTAGGGCCACCCGAATCCGCATAAGAGTTCACTCTCTTCCATACTCCAGGTATAAGGGATGATTCACCTTTCATCTTATCTTCTATGATTTTGGCCTTTTGTACAATCAAGGCATAGTCAGTGAGATCTAATACCTCAAGTATCGTGCCAATGGATACCTTCAATCCTTACAGAAATTTCGTTTCCTTTTCTTTACCTAATTTCATGTGAGGGGGTACAAAGTAGAATAGGGCCTCAAACTGTTCCTGATACTCAAGGATAGACTTGCTTCCTTGAGTCAAGGTTGAGAACTCTGCTTCCTTACGGTCTCTAAAACTACGAGGGTAGTAGTTTACTAAGAACAACTCCTTGAATTGTTCCCATGTGGGTTCCGGGTGTGTAGCAAACAATATGGCTTTTGAGGCTTGCCACTAGGAGTTGGCCTCATTCTTAAACTGTAACCCCGGATAAATAATCATTTTGAGTATCAATGCACTCAATCACTTCAAATATCTTCTCAATCTCTTGGATCCATCGATCCGGCTCCAAAGGGTCACTACCCATCTTAGTGAATGTAGGTGGTAGGTTCCTTTTGAATAACTCCACCACTCTTATGGTATGGTCCACTAGCTGAAAATATGGTGCATATACCGGATGGTACGAGTAAGGAGGTGGCATCATATGTGGAGGTGTACCCTGAGGTAGTATGGTGGTGTACCTCAAATTGATTCTGAGGGTTAATACCAGATGGTGTACCTCCAACCTGTGCCCCAACACTAGGCCCTCCAGTTGGACCTTGTGGAATGTCTACCAGAGGAGAATGACCTGGTAGTGCAGCATACCACTACTGTTGCATAGCAGTCATAAATGCCTGCTGTTGCTGGAGAATCTGTTGATGGAGATTCTAATTCGATTGTTGAATCAAGTTCTCAACATCACCAGAGGTAAGTACTGGTGGAGGATCAGGAAGTGCAGCCATGGGTGGATCCTCATGAGCCACATTCTAATCAATTATCTCTTGAGGTTGTGGGTTAGATGCTTGCCCCATAGGTTGAGGTCTCCTATTGACTAGTTGCCTACCAACAGAACGAGTACCTCGAGGTGCACCTCATGCGACACCCTCGGATCTAGTGCGTACCATCACTAGTTTACCTGATTTGCATAAAAATTTCGTATATGTTAGTATTACCACTCATTACACAATTGTTCGAAGCTTAGCTCACAACTTCGTGCATTTTCCTTCCAAAACAATCGAAGAAACATGCACATAACAATTTAACTCCAAATTTGTATTTCATTATACGTACTGGCCCAAATCTCCCATATAAACTTATAGTTTTTCAAAAATGACCATTAAACCCACCAATGCAGGCCATGTAGGACCCACTAGTGGAGTCGGGCCTTTTCTGCCAAAATTGGTGGGCTAAAGACTAGTGGGCTTGGCTGGCTGAACCCTGTCGGTTTCAGCCCGCCAGAGTTATTTGAGGCTGCGATTTTAGGGGTTTTATACCCTGTTTTTCTGCCCATTTTCTCTTTTTTCCTTCTCATTAGAACTCAGGCGACTTTAGGCGATCCTTAGGTGATTCCTTACGACTTGACTCACTGAATCGACGTAATGATTTGCTCGAGTTTGCCTCCTCTATCACTCCATGTTCAAGGTAAGGTTCTAACCCTTTATTTCTCAAAATTTTTGTGTTTTCTCTTTTTTATATGGAAAAAATGGCCAATGGGGTTGGGGCTTTGGTTTTTCCTTTGATTCTATCCATAGAAAACAATTCATATGCTATTGTAGGGCTTAGACTTAATTTTCCAAGTAGTTTGATCCATAGAATGGAACATTGGAGAGATTTTCTCTGTTTTTATGCCCTAATAGCAATTTTGGGGGTTTTGTTGTGCCTTTCTCTTATATGTGTTACTTTAGCATCCACATTATGAGTTTTCCTTACTTTTATTGCAATGTTAGGCTTCTCTTGTGTTCAATAACCGCTCCTTTGCAATTTACCCCAAATTTGGATGGTATGATAGTTCTAAATTCCTTAAATAATTTGCCCAAACAAAGAGGGCAACAATATTAGGAAAATTAAACCTAGCCATATCTTGAACTCTTTGTTTACATTTAAATCATGAGTCTTCAAGCATATTGGAATCATCCTTAGTTGCTTCTTTTGAATGTAAACCTTCCATTTGGCTAGATTCCCAAAATTTGAATTTCTCTACTTGGTTGGTATACTTATTTGGGATCCTTCAATTTCTTATTTTAAACCGAAATAGGGATATGCTATCTCTTGTTTAATCTAGTATGGTATCTCGTGTTCTCTTGAAAGGATCTATTCATTGTATACACTCTTGGACTGTTCAAACATTAAGACCACATCTCACTCGGGTCATTGTATACCTCAATCCACACATGCATTATCTCATTCATCACTTTGCATCTCCTATGTTTGCTTGGTGATTTTCATCACCATAATCCTTCATATCCATGTATTTTCACTTAGTCGATTTAGGTATCCGGGTTTACTGATTTGTAAGATATCAGCTTAGATCATATTTCCTAAAAAATTTCTACTATATGTTGTTACAACTCCTTCTATTCATCTCTTTGATTTCATTTCTACTATTCGTCTCTACTTGATACTGCTTGTACTTTGACTTCTTATTTTACTTTGTGTACTTATTTCTCTTCTTTGAAATTTCAGGATGCCACCAAGAAGAGGCAAGGAATCTGTAGAGCCATTAAGGAAAAGAAAGACTTCTTAGGCTAGGAGGAGAGAGGTGGGGTATAGTTCTTCAGTCCCATCACCATTTAGGGAATGGGAGGACCCATCTGACTATGATGAGATGGTCTTCTACAGTGAGGGAGCTGCATCATTATGGAGTACCTTCTGTTCACTACCAGTGATATTGGAGAAACAGGTGAATGTGGGGCAGTTTTCTCGCATTCACCTCTTGGGGAGGTTTTCTACCCTAGGTTGGGAGTCCATTCTCAACATTGGCCGGCCATGCTACAAGGATTTGGTGAGGAGGTTCTACTGCAACCTGGAGGCCACAGAGGAGGAGGGGGAGTTCACCATAGTCAGTATACTGAAGGGTATAGAGATCATCCTTAATACGGATAGTCTGGCAGAGATTTTGGGTATCTCCTCAGAGAGCATCCACTACTACAGTCCTCCTAGGACCAGAGGCATAGGCCCACTGATGAGTCGGGACATGCAGGAGCACATCTATGAGGTGATTAGTGGTTCACCAGGAAGGCCTGCATTCGAGTTGAACTTTTCTCCTGAGGGTAGGGTATTTGCTAGGCTAGTGCAGTTCAACCTAGCTCTAAGAGTGGTCACTAGAATCAGGTAGGTTTCATGCCCACCTTCCTAGCTACTTATCTGCTATCTGCCCTTGAGGGCAACGTACCTAGACTATGCCTCCCCTACTTCATGCTGAGGTCTATGTATCATCATGCCTTACATCCTGAGAATGCCAGCTTACCATATGGTAGAGCCCTTACTTGAGTCTTCGAGCATTTCGTAGTCGACGTTTCTAAGGAGGGATCGGTCCTGAGGGACAAGTTCTCTGCCAGGAATTTGAGGCAGATGAACCTGCATGACTTGATGATAGAGCCTCAGGCAGCTGAGAAGTAGGAGGAGGGGGATTTGGAGCAGGAGGAGGGGGTGCCCATAGATGAGGATGAGCATACCAGAGATGATAGGAGTCACTTCCCGCACCAGGAGGAGATTAAAGAGGAGGAGGTTTTAGAGGAGGTGCCTTTGGATACCAGGGCGGTAGATCCTGCTTTCCATGGAGTTGGCAGTTCCAGATCAGCCAAAACTAGTGGCCCGGACATGCCTATGCTTCTGGCACACAGACTTCAGCTCCACCACCTGCTAGAGAGGCATTTATCCTACAGGATTTTCTATCAGAGCTGAGGTCCCTGAGAGAGAGCCAGGCTGAGCTTAGAGGCTTGGAGAGAGTGCAGCCAGGGAGCAGGAGCTTCTTAGGAGAGTGGAGGAGAACACCAGTAGAGAGCTCCAGATGTGGAGGCATTTTGGAGAGATAAAGTCCCAGTTTCAGCGACTTACCTGGGATATGTACCACTCTTCTAGGGTGATCTCCGTGGATGTCCATCTTGTACAGAAGAGTAGTGCACCTTCATAATCGATTCACTCATCGGGACACACGTCTCAGTATCGACTCTCGGGTCCACTTGGGAGAGCCTTTCGATGTCTCAAGTGACAACTCCAACTCTGACTAGTGTTTTGCGTTGGTGGCCTATTCCCTCTTTCGATCCTCTAATTATCATTCTACTTGTCTCTTTTCAGCTTTATTTGACAGTCTTGACTATTTTGGGTTTCATAGTTGACTTTCTTGCCTAACTTACGTGATCAAACTAGTATAACTTTAAGAAATGATAGCATCTGTCATTCATTTTGTCATTTATTCCATTGGTGTACTTAAAGTTTGAATTGTGATCTTGATAGAAATTATAAATTTTTTAATGGTTTGCTTATGTTAAACTGCGTGGTTTGATGGTCACCGATACGGCCGCCATATGTTATTATTATCTTATTATTCTTGTTGTCTATCAGGTTTTATGTTTGAAAATTTTTTGTTTTCTCATTTTACACTGTTATGCTACCAAAATTTTGTTAAAATTTCTGCTACCAAGTGAATTCAATTATGACAATTCCAAAACTAGTTAACCAGGATTCATATTAACAATGCATGCATGCCATGAATGCAATGGTTACAAATATTTTTTTTCATTTAATTTAAGGCTTTTTAACTTTTCATAAGGTTTTTATCTTCACCCACCCTAGACCTATTATAGCTTCTATGGGGTCTAAGCAGTATGCTGTAGGCAGGCAGAGCACCGCACTCTGATACCATCGTTGTCACACCCCACTTGCATAAAACTGAGCTGGTGACTGAGTTAATACCAGTTAACTCATAAATCTACCAGGATCAACAATGCAGTGACTGCAATACAATATACATCTACTAAACTAAGATAAGACCTATATTTTTAGCGAAAGACCTATTCATAATAATACCTATAATATATAGTTTCCCAAATACTTTATACCCAAATTGAGTTATAAGAGTTATATACAGTTGGGCCCGAAGGCATGATATATTTATCTAAAAATACAACAATTTAAGCATCAAGTAACAAAAGGGAGTACATAAAAAAGAATCAAAAGAATCACTTAGGATTCATAGCTGCCATGCAGCACAATCCTTGCACGTGTAATTGGCACCGTGCCCGAACTCATCAGAGACCCACCAATCCTTAAAGGAAAACTCCACAGTGGGGCCCGGCTCTTGATTGTCAGGTGGATAATTTGCAAAATCACCTAAAAAGAGTTGTGTACATGGGATGACCTCACTAGCCTAGTAAGTGGAAAGGAAGACCGCACAAGGAAAACCACACGAATAGTCACAACATAAATGCACCTAGATGTAATTCATTTTAACACAATTAGCCTAACAACATTACTAGGTCATAGGTTTTGTGCTACTCATAACCACAGTGTGCGTATGCCTCGGGTACGAGCCATGAATCCTATCTACTCATACGCCCATAGGGTTATCGAAAAAGGCCCATCGTTAGTACCGAAATTTAAAATGCAAGCTAAATTATAGAAAATTTAAATGACAGAAAGTAAATGGGTGACTCCACCCAAAATAAAAGCAGTACGATCGGCCCTCTGAATATATCACTGGGGTTACCGACTGTCCTAGTGATCAGTTATGTGTACTTCTAACTGCTACAGGAGTTCGACAACTGTAACTCGATGCTTCCCCCCAATGATCCCCCAACACGTAAACCCCCTGTTGGGAAGGGTCGTAGCATAAGGGTAAATCACATCATAGCCACATGCTTTTACATGAGTATAGTACGATTATACGATGATGCCACGTCCTATACCACGTGCCACCATGCACTCATTTTCAAGCCGACTACGGCATCTAATCTAATATATAAGTCATATCCAAATGAAATTCTTTCATCACATACATCAAGATATAAAAGATATTCATCATAAAGCAAAGCATAGCATGTTATATAAATACACATACAATGCGTTATATGGCATATGTGATGTCTAGTCTACACATAATTAGTATGATGATATGGCTAGACTAACACATGTTAAATGATGCATAATATTTTGAATTTAAATTAGAGTCCACTCCCCACTTACTTGTATGTGTACTCAGTGCTTGTACCTTGTACAAAAAAGATTCGATGTGTGGGTACACATGTATTGAGTGTAACCTATCGTAAACAAAATGGTTTATCATTTCACTATTTTGGGGTCAAAATCATAATGTTTGAACACTAAAATCGGGTTTAGAATCATAAATGGGGGTTTCCCATCAAATTTGGACCAATTTTGGGAATTCTAGAAAGACAGGTGGGCTAGAGCCAAAGACCAATGGGCTATATAGCCAGCTAGTTTCAGGCCGCCAGTACTCTAGAGCCTAGAAACTGAGTTTTGGGAACTCAGGTGAGCTAAAACTAGAAGACCAGTGGACTATGTAGCCCATCGATTTTAGCCCACTGGTTACTCTAGAGTCTAAAAACTAAGTTCTGGAAACTCAGGTGGGTCCATCGGTTACTCTAGAGTCTAGAATCTGAGTTTTGGGAACTCAGGTGGGCTAAAACCAGAAGACAAGTGGGGTAAAAATATCCCCCAATCTTTGAACGAAAATTTTCCAACATCATTCCCGACTTTCCTCTGGCTTAGGAAACTTGTTTAGGGACAATCCGGTGACTCAAATCACTTGTCTAATATCCAATCACATACCCTTAACCTAGATCTGAGATCAAATCAAAAGAAAAGGAAGATTCTTACTTCTTTTTCAAGAACACCAATGAAACTTCAAATTTCACTTCTTTTGCTCAAGAACCTCCAAATACTCTAGACCTTCACCAACACTCTTTTCAAATCCTTCAAAATCATTATGCACACCTTCCATTAGACATTAAATTCGATTATCTAAGTAGGATTAGCAAGATCCAAGTGAATTCTTTCCAAAAAAAAAAAAATAGGGTTTAAGGATGGGGTTTTTCTAAGAATCCTTAGAATGTATGCAATGCCTACCTTAAATCGAAGATCTCGACGAGTTGATCATAAATCCGGGCTCAAAATACCAAGATCTAGCTCCGGTAAAGCTCTACGGTTAACTTCTTCTTCTTCTTTCTTTTTCTTCCTCTTTTCATTTCTTCTTCTTTCTCTCTCTTCTTTACTCTCCTACCGACCAACTAACATTAATGAGGAAAAAGACAATTGATGTCTCCCCCCTTTTATACCTGAGCGCCCAAATTATCTTCTAAATCTCAGGTGGGCTAACTCAGGTGGGAAAAATCTCAGGCGGGTATATCTCAAGTGGGGTATATCTCAGGTGGGCTAAATCTCTGGTGGGTATATCTCAGGTGGGCTAAATCTCAAATGGGCTTCAATGGGAATAAACTCCCACATAATAGTATATTACGTTGGCACTCACAAATTCTAGTACGTACCTTTACCTTTTGTACGTGGTCTCGTGGTACGTGCAAGTGTAAGGCTTGGGTACACATATTACACTTGACACCCGCTCTATCGTGTCTGGCCAACTTGAGTTCAAGGTCACCCTTGTTACCATATTCCATATGGTACCTATGTCGGTTTTCTTCGGTTCAGTCTCTATATGATCAAACCAAATCAATACGGTTAATTAGATCGGCTTTAGAAAGTAGGGCATTACAGGTTTGGTCTGGTTCGATTTGGTCTGGTTTAACTGATTCAAAGTTTAGGTAGGCAATACAGCACATCTGGGTATCCATTTTTTTCGTAAAAGATATCAATGGGATCATATTTTCAAATGCTTTCCAATAATACAGGAATCGAGTATATTTTGGGCTCGATTGTCATATTCTGGCAAAAGGTATCAATGACCACTTTTGGTCACCTTTCCTGCATCATTTTAAAAATATCGAGCTGAACTCCTAACTGGTCTTATGCTCAATTGTATTCCGTATGTTCTTACATAGCGACTTTAGGTTGGGATAGCTGGGATAGTCTAGACTTGTGTCGAAAATTGGATTTCTTTTCGAAAGAGAGAATACATATTTCGTCATTGCCCCATAATTTTTTATTGCCAAGGGGGGACAAAATTTGGTGTCTACAGAATGCCCCCCTTTGGCAGAGACTGTGCAACACTCGAAGGGCAAAGAAAAGAACAATAAAATTTTGTCACCCTAAAGCATGTACTATCGAAATCTTGCTCAGGAATAGTGGAGGTGCAATGCAAAAGGCAAGCAATTAAACCATGATAGTAAATTTCGATGAAAACAAGAAATTAATATGAGGGTATATCCAATTGACTAGTATCGGTATATCATACCACTAAACTGGATCATACATGAAATGCTTCGAACTTGGCCGAAAGTGCGAGTATGATGAAATTATTACAAAGTACAATTAAATCCTAATGAGGAAGAAAATACATAGCTGATAGACACCTCATTGGAGAAATTGCAAAGATATCGTTCTTATAACGTACCTCAGCTCTTTTGATCAAACTCATATTAAAATGATATCCTTGTAACATTTTTCAACACTTCTGATCAAATTGATATCTTGACACGAAAATCAACACTGAGATTAATTCTTTCCAATGTTGTTATGGAAATGAGACTCTTGTCTCAGTATTGAAATTGGCACTTTCTGGCAATGTTGTGGAGATTATATCATCTTGGCAATGCAATTGGCACTTTCTGGCACTGTTGTAGAAACGAAGCTCTTATTGTAGCACTTTGGCATTAAAATTACTCATACGACATTGTTGGGGAAATGTCATTCTTGTAATGGCATCCCAAAAATGGAATTGGCACTTTTTGGCTCTATTGTGGAATTGTCATTCTTATAATGGTGTTTTGGCACTGGAATCACCACTTTCTAGGACTATTACGGAAATGTCATTCTTATAATGGTATCTCAACCTTGTTGCAAAAATGACATTCTTATCATGGCATCTCAACCTTGTTGCAAAAATGACATTCTTACCATAACATTTTAGCACTAGAATCGGCACTTTTTAGCACTGTTGTGGAAATGACATTCTTATTATGGCATCTCAACCTTATTAGGGAAATAGAATCAGCACTTTCTTGTGCTGTTTTGGAAATGGCATTCTTATTATGGCAGCTCAACCTTTCTGCTTGATGGACAATGTTGGTACCTTATGATCTGATTCATTGTTATTCTCTGGAATCGACACCTTATGGCCTAACTGATTGATTTGATGCAGAAATAACTCCTTTATCACGTATTTCGGCATTCCTAATTTTTCTTACGTAGAGATCACGTATTTATCACACGTCTTCGTACTTCTGAAGGGATCTTTCTTGAATCTATCCAGATGTTTAGAGAAAACATATCCTGAGCAAATAAAGGGAAGGTTGATCTAGAGAAATGTTGTAGGGGCTTGATCCTACATCATTAAACCCAAAGAGTGAATTTGGAGTCTTGACATCGGGAGTGGTCCCATCCTATGTACAAGATTGATGTTTCACTAAGAATTTATTGGAAAGCGGTTTCTCCATAATTCTTTTCTTGTGAACATAGAAATTTGTTTTGGGATTGCAATTGCAAAGTTGAGGCACATGCATTCCGAAGTGATCAGGAGTACAAGAGTACAATGGTGATCGAGATTGAGATGATTGAGGGTACACAAATACAAGGTGATCACGAGATTGGGATTATTGAAAGTACATGGTACGATGGTGATCATGAGATCAGAATGATTAAAACTATATGGTGCAATGGTGATCATGAGATCAGGATGACTGAAAGTACACGAGTATAATAATGATCACGAGATCGAGATAATTTAAAGTACATGGTACGATGGTGATCATGAGATCAGAATGATTGAAAGTACACAGGTACGATAGTGATCACGAGATTTGAATGATTGAAAGTACACGGGTACGATGGTTATCACGAGATCAGAATGATTGAAAGTACACGAGTATGATGGTGAACACGAGATCAAAGTTATTGAAAGTACACGGGTACAATGGTGATCATGAGATCAGAATGATTGAAAGTACATGGGTACTATAGTGATCACGAGATCTAGATGATTGAAAGTACATGAGTACTATGGTGATCACGAGATCATAATGATTGAAAGTACACGGGTATGATGGTGATCACGATATCAGAATTATTGAAAGTATATAGGTACGATGTTGATCATGAGATCGGAATGATTGAAAGTACACGGGTACGACGGTGATCGTGAGATCGAGATAATTGAAAGTACATGGATATGATGGTGATCACAAGATCAAAATTATTGAAAGTACATGGGTACTATGATGATCTCAAGAGGTCGAGATCATTGGAAATTCCACGTGCATGATGGTGATCTCGAGATTGGAATTATTGGAAGTACACAGGTACAAGGGTGATCATGAGATCGGGATAAAATCAAATGCTTAGGGAAACATAACCCTATGCAAATAAGAGGGTTGAACGTAATCTTATGTAAAATTTAAAATATTTTTCAAAGATTCTCCATTTTCATGCTTCTGCACTTGTACAACACAGATTCTTATAAAATGGTT
The DNA here is from genome assembly GCF_013358625.1 of Macadamia integrifolia. Taxonomy (NCBI): domain Eukaryota; kingdom Viridiplantae; phylum Streptophyta; class Magnoliopsida; order Proteales; family Proteaceae; genus Macadamia; species Macadamia integrifolia. The sequence goes on from NW_024869058.1 coordinate 401,062, forward strand.
AGCATACAACTGAATATCTATCCATGATAACATCAAATGTGATGTTGTTGCCATCAACCTTTGTTGAAGAAAGGATGATTATAACTTTATGATCAATTGTCCTTCAAGGTCAGGAAATGAAATGCTTATGCAATTTTGAAAATTTTATTTGAAAATTTGTGATTATTCACATTTTAACTTGGCAAGGCACAATTCCGCATTATCCATATCTTCGTCATCTGTGTGGGCTTGACAATTATTTCTGGTGAACTATAACTGAATGGGTATAAGTGGTATTGGATGATGTGGGCTAATGACTAAGCCTAGTTCTGAACAAAAGGGATGACCGGGTCATTCTTCTCCAGAATACACTTGTAAGGCAATAACCATGGCATTTGCCCCCAGTTGTATTGGCCTTTTTACTTTACAATAATTGCTCCACTTCTTAGGCTAGGACCTTCCAATGTTCAGAAATCAATCCTCACAGATCATATGCCCCTGAATCAGAAAATTACCCCACTGACAACACATCTTCCTCCCTCATTTTTTAGAATAGAAGCGCCCCTGGTAGTAGACTTTTTTTTTTATATCCATAGAAGTGAGCAGTTATCAAGATTATATTGTCGCAAGCAGTAAATTTATTTGATCATGAACTTCTTTATGTTCTTTCTTGCATCATCAATTCTTTTGAGAGACCAATGCAGAGAGAGATATTTACACGGAGAAATATATGATGGATATAATTTGAAAAACTGTAAGAGTGAGAGGACCGAACTTGATTATTATTTCATCAAAATGCCTACGTATCCCAAAGTAGGGATCAGGTCAAACGTAGTTCAGAAAGGATACAGAGATATGAATATTGAATGTTGGGAAATGGGGGGCCGTACTTTATCATTATGGCTAAGTTTCCTACGTACCTCAAATGATGATTAGACCTGTAGTTCGGACTAATGACTTGATGCCAAAGCTCAATAATTAAGTTCCATCATAGCCGGATGAGCTCGGAGATGTCGATGAGAATCTTTATCATCAGTTAGTCCAGGAGGACTTTAGTAGGTTGTAATGGGGTTTAGGACCAGGTTCCAAAGGATGGAAAAAGCTCAAAATGCTTCCAAAGCCTAATCTGATCTTTGATGACTTCTTTCATATGTCAAGTAGGAAAATGACAATTTTACCCACAACTTCCAATTTTTCTTAGATCACTGGATTTTGATTCTTGAGATCAACTTTTTTTTTGTCTCAATTTGGAATGGCCCCAACTTTGGCCTGTCATACATTCTCTTCTTCTTCTTCTTCTTCTTCTTTTTTTTTTTTTTTTTTTTTTTAGTTTTCAAGTCTATAAGAGAAAACACTTAAAGTGAACCAAGAATCGGTCCAAGCTTGAACTAACTTGTCCAAAGGAACCCACTCAGTGGTACCACATTCTCTCTCCTACAAAATCCTGAAGATTATTCTCTCTCCTTACCACCTCACAAGATCTTGAAGATGCTATGGAGAGGTTCCTTTCTAAATTAGTCAAGATTGCAAGATATTGGTTAATATTGCAGTGAATGAATAAAATCTGTTAATTTTGGAAACAATTTCTCTTTCCTCACACAATATCTCAGAGAATGAAGATTTTTACTAAGATTGAATTTTATTTTATTTTATTTTCTTTCTTTTCTTAAAGAAAACTTGTAGAAGGAAGGAGGCAAGACCAAAGTCCTATAAAAACCCCCTCTCCCCTCCCAGGATGATGATTCCCCTTAGTTTATTTTCTAGTTTTTTTTTTCTTTTTTTGCCTAGTTTATGCTTAGTTCTCTTCTCTCTCTCCTTATGTTTCTTCAAATTTTTATTCAAGTGATTAATGATAATGCAATTCAGTTTTTAATTGTTAGTTTGTTTAATTATTAGTTTACTTTGTTAATTTAGTTCATAGTTTAGTTAATTTAATTAGTGCAATCCATGATTCTAGCTTTCAAACTTTCTAGTTCTAGGAAAGAATTGGTTCAAGTGACAAGAATCAAGAGTTTTCAAGTTCAAGAGAGCAATTTCTTCATCAATTATTTTGTTCCAATACCGTCACTCCAAATCAATCAAATTTCAATTCAGCTTACACATAATCAAGGTATGACAAAGTTTATTAGTAGAATTAATATTTTTATTTAAGTACAAGTAGTCGAATTAGGATTTTTATGATTTTTTTTTCCTTTTCCTTATGTTCTTATTTATATATGTGCTATAATTGAAGGTGATTCCTATAGTAGTGCCTCTCCTGGAAATTCGGCCAATGTATTGAGAATTTTTCTTTACTTATTTGCTTTCTATTTCAGTTCTTCATTTGTTAGTTTAGCTTTATTATTTACAAATTCATTTTTTTAGTTGTTATTTTTTAGCATTTATTTTGCGTCTCTAATTAAAGTAATAAGGTGTTAGAACTGTTTAATTTAGATGTTGAATGTGTATGTCATTTTCTTTCATTCATATGTATGTTCTAGGACCGTAATCTAAAAACAACAATCCCTTGTTCACTCTCACCATACTTAGAGTAGGTAAGATAGAGTGACTAATCTCCTTGTGATCGATCTGTTAGCTACTATATACTGTATGCTTGTGGTAATATATTTTTAAATTCAAACAAGTTTTTGGCGCCGTTTCCGAGGAGATATAATCATTTTATTTTTCTTACTTTAGGTTAATCAAACAAAAAAAAAAAAAAAATAGAGAAAAGAGTGAAACCCTAGATCCCTGTCGGTTAACAAAAAAAATAAAAAAAAATCCATAAAATAATTCCTTTTTTTTTTTCTTTTATTCCAATAATTCAAGCTTTTACCAAGAGTGGAAACATAAACATATAGTAGTCCCCACTCTACTGCAGAATCCCAAGATTCAATTGTAGGTGGATCCAAAGACTATATGGATCCCTAGCTATCAACCTACAGGCAACCTTACAACTTTGGACTCATTGTTTAAATTATTGAGGGGTCATATCAATTGACCGATTTTTACCCTCTATTTTAGTTGTAATTAATTAATTTTTCAAAAACCACAATTTTGCTTTAGGTGGTTAGTGCATGAGTGTGTGGACCTGTGATTCTACCAATCGTTTAGTAAGAGTACCTATTTTAAGAATGGAAAAACAAACTAAGCCTACTTTAAAGGATAGATTCTACCCAGCCAGGGCAGCCCAACCTTTTTGCATTATTTTACAAGTTGTCACGGGGAACAACTATGAGCTTAAAACTCAATTCATAACTATGTTACCCCCACTTCCATGGGCTATCCTCTAAGGATGCTTATTTGTTCCTGAGAGAATTTGAGGAGGTTTGTGTCCTCATTAAGATACAACAGCTCAGTGATGATGCTGTTAAACTTAGATGCATTACTTTTTCGCTCAAGGATGGAGCAAAAAGATGGCTTTATGAGCTGCCAACTAATTCCATTACTACATGGGATCAGTTTACTGTAGCGTTATTGAGAAAAAAAAATTTCTTGCATAAAATGAACAAACTCAAAAGCAAGATCATGCAGTTCCGACAAAAACCTCAAGAGTCATTTTCCAGACTCATGGAAAGGTTTCAAGACCTTCTCCAAGAGTGTCCCCACCATGGTATTGACAAATGACATCTTTGCCAAATAATCTATAATGGAATAGACTACCATACCAAGCAGATGTTAGAGTCTATGTGTCCTACAAGCTTCACAGCTTTTGCAGACGAAAACGAAGCTTGAAACTTTTTGGTTGACCTAGCTGAAAAGACAAGAGAATGGGAGTCTACTCATGAAAGTGAGAGAACTATAGGAGGTAAAGGGTGCTATGTCGATGGGATAGCAGCCAAGGAGGCCCATTTAGATAGCCTCATTAAGAGAATAGAAGCCCTTTCCCTAAAGCACATACCCTAGTCCACCAAGTCCAAAATCAGGTTCTAAGGGAATTAAGGAGGCCCATCCAACTTTCATAACCAAGGGCAGCCTAGTCCCCAGAGGCCCAATTTTACACCACCACCTTATTCTTTTCCTCGGCCTAATCTAGGTCCTCAGTCAAATTTTGTTAGGCCCCCTCTCCAAGCACCTTATCAACAACCCCTCGAGTTTACATCCACTGGAGAGGCGACAAGAATTAGCGAGCTAGAGAAAAGTATGGTCCTTCTCATGACAAGCCACAATAATGTGGAGAGGCAACTCACCTAACTTGTCACAATCATGCATGGGAAGGAGAAAGAAAAATTACCTAGTCAACCAGAGCCGAATCCTAGATATCAGGTGTTGACTCTACAAGGACTACTTGCTCCTCATCTCAATATTGCACAGAGTCAATAATATCAAAGGCCCTCTAACTAGTGTAATGCGGTATATGCCCTATAGAGTGGTTGAGAGTATCTACAGAATGGCAACACTCCACCATCTGACCTTTCTGTTGACCCTCCAACTTGGAGCCTACTATTGTGCCTCCCATTCTAGGTTTGCCAGATGGACCAAAAGAAATTAAGGATGATTTGGTGGAAGCAACTAAAAATGATTCTATTAATGAGAGAACTTCTGATAGTGTTTATGTTCCTCATGTCCCCTATCCTAACCATTTGATGAATAAGAAGAAAATAACTTCAATGGAAAAAATTTTAGAAGTCTTTAAGAAGGTAGAGGTAAACATCCCTCTTTAGGATGCCATAACTCAAATATCAGCCTATACCAAAGTCCTCAAAGACTTATGCACTCACAAGCGCACCACAAGTGTGATCAAAAAGGTGTTCTTAGCAGCTAATATCAGTTCAATGATCACACAATCTATAGCAGCCAAGTATAAGGATCCTAGGTGTCCCACCATCGCTTGTGTCATTGGCAACACACGTATTGATCATACCCTACTTGACCTTAGTGCAAGTGTGAACCTTCTACCTTATCATGTTTATTAGCAACTTGGATTAGGAGATTTGAAATCCACAAGGACCACTCTCCAATTAGCCGAACGTTCTGTGAAGATTCTAAAGGGATGGTCAAAGATGTCTTATTTAAGGTAGGAGAATTTATTTTTCTAGTTGATTTTATTATTTTGGACACCAAACCCTTCACCATTAGGGATAAGATCCCTATCATTTTTGGAAGACCATTCCTGACTACCAATAATGCACTAATCAATTGCTGGAATAGTCTACTAAGAATATCTTTTGGTAATCACACTATTGGAGTTCAACATGTATAGGTTAGGCAAGCAACCCACAATTAATGAAGAGGTCAATATGCCTGAGGATTTTTCTGATGATATTGTTAAAACTTTTGACATTGACTTTGATTCAGAATTCAAAGAGTATATGGTAGAATTAGAGGATGATACTAAAAATTTATTCTTCGAGGTTTTAAGCCTTCATACACCCATGGAGCCCATTGGTCCTCTATCAAATTCTCTTCCGAAACCCTCAATTGTTAAGCCCCCTAATCTTGATTTGAAAAAGTTGCCCTCTGACTGAAGGTATGCCTTAGGAGAAGATCAAACTCTATCAGTTATTATCGCCTCAGATTTAACTTCAAGTCAATAAGAAGGGTTGATCAAAGTTTTAAAAGAAAACAAGGAAACCTTAGGTTGGAATATGGTAGACATTAAAGAAATTAATCCCTCAATCGTTCAACATCATATTCACTTCATGGAGGATTCAAAACCTTCTCGGAAAGCACAAAGAAGGGTTAATCCTATGATGCAAGAAGCTATCAAGAAAGAGATCCTACAGTGCTTGGATCATGGTATCATCTACTCTATTTCTGATAGCGAGTGGATAAGTCCAGTGCACGTGATGCCAAAGAAGTCAGGGGTCACAGTAGTCTAAAATACTAAAAATGAGTTGATCCCAACCCGTGTCCAAATAGGATGGCGTGTGTGTATTGACTATAGGAAGTTAAATACGACAACTTAGAAAGACCACTTCCCTTTGCCTTTTAGTGATCAAATGTTAGAGTAGTTAGCTGGATATGAGTATTATTATTTCCTTAATGGTTATTCTGGCTATAACAAGATTCCCATTGCCTTAGATGACCAACACAATACCACCTTTACATGCACCTATGGAACCTTTGCTTATCGGCGTATGCCTTTTGGGCTTTGTAATGCCCCTGCCACGTTCCAAAGATGCATGATGAGAATTTCTTCTGATATGGTAGAACACTTTTTGAAAGTGTTTATGGATGATTTTTTTATTCATGGCTCCTCATTTTCTAATTTTTTGCATCATCTTTCTTTAGTACTCAAACGATGTAAAACAACTAATTTAGTCCTTAATTGGGAGAAATGCCATTTCATGATTACACAGGGTGTTGGGTCATATCATTTTCAAAGAAGGGATCAAGGCTGATAGAGCTAAGGTGGACTTAATTTTCAATTTACCATCTCCCAATTCAGTTAAGGATGTTCCTTCCTTCTTGGGTCTTACAGAGTTCTATCATCGGTTCATCAAGAACTTCAGTCATATAGCTAGACCTCTCACTAATATTTTGGCTAAAAAGCAACCCTTCGAATTTTCTAGTGAATGCCTCATGTGCTTTGAGCAATTAAAGAAGGTGTTGACTGCAACCCCAATTATTCACGTTTCCATATGGACTGAGCCCTTTAAATTAATGTCTGATGCATCTGATTTTACTATAGGGGCAATCTTAGGGGTAGAGAGTTGATAAGCTTCCTCGTGTTATCTATTATGCCAGTAGAACTCTCAATGATGCACAGTTGAACTACACCATAATTGAAAAAGAATTTTAACTGTTGTATTTGCATTAGAAAAGTTTTGTGCATATCTGATAGGTTCTTATGTAATTATTTACACTGATTATGCAGCCATCAGGTACCTTGTTCAGAAAAAGGATGCCAAAGCTCGTCTCATCAGATAGGTTTTGCTTTTGCATAAATTCGACCTAGAAATTAGGGATAAGAAAGGTAATAAAAATTTGATTGCAGACCATTTGTCCTAGTTACCCAAATCTTTGACTGTGAATTCTCAAGTTAATGAGCATTTTCTCGATGAGTAACTCTTTGCAGCATCTAGTGAATCTTGGTTTACAGATACTGTAAATTTTTTAATTACAAACAAGACTCCGAATCATTGATCTTCCCAAGAGAAGTACCATTTTCACTCACTTGTTAAGTATTTTTTTTTGGATGATCCTTACCTTTTTAAGCCATGCCTTGACCAAATTATCTAGAGATGTATCCCTGAACATAAACACCATTCTATTCTTTTCTTTTACCATGATCAGGCTTGTGGTGACCATTTTGTGCCTACTAAGACTGCGAACCAAGGTATTGCAATGTGGATTTTTGGGCCTACTAAGATCGCTCTCAACCTAATCCTCGTGATTGAGGTTTTTGATGCTTGGGAATAGATTTTATAGGCCCCTTCCCTAAGTCATGTAGCTATGAATTTATTTTGTTGGATGTGGACTATGTGTCCAAATGGATTGAGGCTCGTATTTGAAAGATCAATGACCATAAGGTGGTCATTCAATTCTTAATGAAAAACATTTTTTTTTCGATTTGGTACCCCTAGAGCTATCCTTAGTGATAGGGGCAATCACTTTTGTAATAAGCCTTTTGAGGCATTAGTGAAGAAGTATGAGATTATCCAAAAGTTGGCTACCCCATACCACCCCCAAACCAGTGGGCAGGTAGAATTGTCTAACAGACAGATCAAGCAGATTCTAGAGAACACAGTTAACCCAAATTGAGATGATTGGTCTAACCTTCTGTTGGATGCTTTGTAGATGTATAGGACTGCTGACAAGACCATACTTGGACAATCTCCATACCATTTGATATACGAGAAATCATACCACCTTCCTGTTGAGTTAAAGCATCGTGCCTTTTAGGTGATTAAGAAATTTAATTTTGATTTGTCTACCACAGGAGCTCATAGAGGTCTCCAACTATCTGAGTTGGAGGAATTGTGAAATGATGCCTATGATAGTGTACAACTTTCTAAGGAAAAGACTAAAGCTTTTCATGATAGGTACCTTGTTAGGAAATCTTTTATACCTAGTAATAAAGTTTTACTGTACAATTTTAAATCGCATATATTTTCAAGAAAATTTCGTTTTCGGTGGGAAGGTCCTTACCTTGTGTAAACTGTGTTCCCCTATGATGCTGTAGAGGTCATGAATCCATCCACCCAGGAACTTTTTAAAGTCAATGGGTATTGTCTGAAGCCATTCCTTGAGCTACCTTCAATGTATGAAGCAGAGGTCATGATTCTCCATGAGCCTCTTTATGATGATATTTGATCCTATTTGGTAATTTTCTCTCCTATGTCCTTGTTCTTTAGTCTTATCATTTTTTTCTTTTTCTGCATTGAGGACATTACACAATTTAAGTATGGGGGAGGGTTTGACCATTTAGAACTTGAGGTTACGTTTTAGAGTTTTGCTGTGCTTTATACACACCTAACAAAAAAGAAAATTGAGATCTAGGGCCCGTTTTGGTACTATAATCCCTATTGAAAGGATGGTAATGAGTGTATGTCTTGAAGTGGGACCTCCCTTAAATGATTTAAAGATACTTGTCTTAAGGTTTAGGACCATTTTTTAGTTAGTGTCTTTGTCCTTAGGTTAGGAATTGAGACCATATTCTTGGCATGGTATAAAAATATTTGATATGGATATGCAAAGAAAGTGAAAATTGGTCAAAAAAGTAGAAAGTAAGTATAGAATTTCTAGAAGCTAGACAGAAGAATGCACCTCATGAAGCGGGGTGTTTTGATCGAACCTCTTAGGAAGGAACACTTTCGAAAAGAACTTTGCATCACTGTCTTTATTGGCATATGCATAGAGCGAAACTACTTAGTAACTTGAGTTTCTGGTGTTTGCTCCACTATGTTATTCAGGCCAAATGTATTGGAGAAGAATGAGTTCTCTACTAAAGAACAAAAAAAAAATGAGAGAGAGAGAAAAGATACCATTATGCCCTGTTGTTTATGATTGGTCAATGCTCCAAAACCCTAGTTCATGGTCCCTACCTTATAATGCAGTTTACCTTAGGATAGGTCGTGCTTTAGAAGATATAAGGGTCATCCCTATTTGAGATATGTATTTATTCCTAAATCTAGATGGAGTATTAAAGTTCAAGTGTGGGGGTTCCTCGGTTGATGTGCTCTAATTAAAAGAGGATGTATGTTTTGTAGTTATTGGAAGCTTTAAATTATAATTTTTCAAGTTAATTTGAATTTTGGGTGTATATTTACTGCAAACACCCACGAGACACAACTCGTCCAATAGGATAACTTAGGGGTTTAAAGGCTTGTTGCACATTCTAAATGCAATCATGATTCCTACGAAAGTGAGTTAAGATTTTTCTTTTGTTTCTTTATTTTATTTGTTTTGCTCGAGGACAAGCAAAAGTCAAGTATAGAAAAATTTGATGAGCATAATAATGTGTGAAATTTTAGGGATATAAATATGCATTTTGCTCCACTTTGGATAGTACTATTTATGTTTT